>NW_025228117.1:162374-181009 GCF_018294505.1 Triticum aestivum
TCGGCAGCGTGGAAGCCGATCTAGGAGGATAGACGATGGTGGCGGAGAGCGGTGGATGAGATGGTCGTAGGAGCGGCGCCGGCAAGGTGGACAACAGCGGGAATGAAGCGAGAGTACGGGATGCAAGGATCCCGGTCCGAATCCGTGGATGAGAGAGGTCGATCTCTTGTAATGGCCGACGGCGTCGGGGTATCAGATCCGGCATGGTGGAGGAGGATGGCGGTGGATGGGGTGGCGAACGGAGGAGGCTGGGGTGGAGAGGGTGTTTTGGCACCCACGAAGTATGAATGGGGAAATGGAGGGAGAAAGGAAGGGGGGAACCATGTCTTCAGGGCGCGCTTGTCTCAAATGTGAGGAAATTTACAAACTTAGCCCCCGTTCAAAATTTCCTACATCACAGCAATATTAGTTGGTTGGGGATAGGACGGTAATCTCACATACACCGAATATTTGCCGACGAGAATTTGTTTTTGGCGCCCACCATGTATGAATCAGGGAGGGAGTCGATTTCGTCCAAGGAGACACTGTGTTTTGGCGCCCACCATGTATGAATCTGTGTGAGAGGCGGTTATGCCACGTTTGAGTGAAATTACAAACCTACCCCTATCGAAACCTATAGAAATCGAGCCGATAGGCTTTGCCTGTCAGGGATAGGTAGTAATTTCCATCTCGTAGATTTTGGTTTCGGACGGTTACTGCGACTTTCCCCGCTTCGTTCAAATTTTTGTAGAGCAAGAGTGCATGTTTATTGTGCCAACTCAATTCGAATCCAGTTTGTATTCTATTTTTGTTCGGGCAGGATCCATTTGCGATTGGAATAAAATTCTATATACATCATTTTTTATATATACTTTCAAAAGCACAACAAAGAATTCTGCTCCTTTATATGTATATAGTATGATTTTTTGTGGGGTATATATAATTTGATTTACAAATACAATGATCTCAAAATCATAAGGTTGAATTAAAAAAAATTAAACCAAATTATGTTCTACTAAAATGTACTCCCTCCGTTCCTAAATATATGTCTTTGTAGAGATTCCACTACGTGTATTACAGACAGAACAAAAGGAATGAATCTACACTTAAAATGCATATATATAAATCCATATGTGGTTCATAGAATCTCTACAAACACTTATATTTAGGAATGGAGGAAGTATGGATCAGTAATATCTAGATATTAAATAACATAGATGCGCATGAATTCATATGAGTATGCATGTTCGATAGATCAATTTTTGTTCGAGTATGAATTACATGTATCATCATCTCAAATTCAAATATTTGAATCCCTTTTATTTTGACTCCTTTCACGCCCATCTCTCTTGCATCCTCCTTCATGTAGCTAACATTCTATTTTCTCGAGCTCACCCGCACACTCACTTCATGTTTCTCCTATCTTCGCAAATAGGGTCTCTCGACGTCTCCCTTGAGAAGTGTCACACTCTCCCTATCAATATACATTACACGGTTTTCATTATCTCTCACGTCTCTACCATTCTCTGGTATCACTAGGTACCTAAGCTTTCTTTTTCACTGCCACACACATAGTCTCACTCATCTTTCACTTTATCTTCCTCTCTATGGGGTTCTCTCACACACCCTGTATGTCTCGAGACATGACTCATGCCACTGAAATTACTCTCTCCTGCAGAAACAACATTTGTTGCGATATCCTTTCCGTCTCCATCCCAGTTATAAAACTAACGTTATTCATTTGTTTACTGATCAGGCAAACTCCCCTCAACGCTCTCTCTCTCTCACACAGACAGCTCCTGGTTCCACTCCCCTTCCCGATTATCGTCTCTCTCTCACACCCACAAAACTTTCGCTTTCGCACCCCCGACTCATATTTCTCTCACATCATTGATTGACTAGCCTCTAGATAGGTTTATACACACGCACACTCATGCTTCCACTATCACGTACATGTCTCTCTCACACTCATTGTATCTATGTAGATTTTTTGTCCCTTCTTGATACACGCCCTCTCAATCGTGAACACACACACTATCGCCTTATTTTAAGCTGATACCGCTCGCACACACACTCTTTGTGTCTTGTCACACATGCACTCCATCCTCCTCCCCCCCTCTCTCTCACACACACATATGGGCTTTTTGCAACAACTAGCAAGATGCCCATGCGTTGCATGGAACATCAAGATGCATTTGTATGAGTAGTTTATCTTGCGGGAGAAAAGGATGAACGAGGGAAGGTCTTAGTTGCAAATGTGGAGAGGGGTGTGGGTATCTTTTTGCAAAATTGCCATAGTTTCCTTCCTATGCGTCAGATATAAATTGGACGGCCTATATTGCAGGATGGCAGGCACATCATCATCACCAACTCTGTTTTTTATCTCTACTCTTATAAAAAGCATAGTCGGTGATGATGGTGTGCCCGCCATCCTGCAATATAGGCCGTCTGATATATATCTAACGGATAGGAAGGAAACTATGGCAATTTACCCGCACTCCTCTCCACATTTGCACATAAGGCCTTCCTTCATTCATCCTTTTCTCCCACAAGATATTGATGTTCCATGCAATGCATGGGCATCTTGCTAGCAAGAATAGAAATTAGAGATGTACCACTTCTCAAATCTTGAAACCAACAACATTCCTCCCTTATCTCATCAAAACCGCCAAAGGAATATATTTTCAATGAAACATAAGATATTTTTAGTCATACACGTATTTCAAAACTAGACTCTTTTTTCTATCAAATCAGTGAATATGTATTAATCTACTTTGATCATGTGGTAACGGATTAGCACATTGCTAGTAGTTATCACTACTGTATAATTTTTTGGACACTAGACAAACGGTGTAGTACATATGTGAAGAGAAGAGGTGCACGCACGCAGTCGGTCTCTCACTGTCTCGCACACATTAGAGTTACGTAAAGGCACCGTTAACAAATAAACCCTAAAACCCTAGGTGCACGATTGCTGCATGCGTGGGTACCGGTACGTGGTGGAGCGCACCTTTGTAAGAATAGTCAGCTTGCATGATAATTTGATAAATAGGACTTGATGGTCGGGACCATAGGTGAACGACCTGGAGGCGGTGGCTCGCCAGTTGCCACCGATCGAGTAGCCATGTTTAAAATATCATTTTTAGTGGGGTAAGAGTTCCGATTTTCAAGGGCGCGTTATAAGTACTTAAGAAGTTTTTAGAATGATTGGTACGGAGAGAAAATGAAATTCATAACTACTACTGCCTCCTTAGCGTATGGTTGTATGGGTTTATGTTGTGAGATGTTGAACCTGGTAGTTCTAGGGCAAATACTATGGTTTAGATGTTGGTTTTCAATAATGAAAATCGAAAGAGGGAAACCCTTCTTTGATAAAAAAAACTACCACCTCCGTCCTGGTTTACTAGTCCCCATCGTATTTTTGGTCAAAGTTTGTCCACAAATTTTACTTGTAAAATGTGAATGGAAAACGAGATTTTGTTATACCCAAACAAAAAAGGACTAGAGGGAGTGATTGCTCTGACACGGACGCGACCTCTCATAATGCATGCATTGAATCGGTGCGCCGTCCAAGAGAGCCCCACTGGCTGCAGGCCTGGCTGAACACGCCTCCTCGCCGCATGCAACCGGCTTCGGACTGCCCCTCCTGCCTCCATTGAATCCGTGCGTGTGCCGGCGACACGTCCTTCCGCGAGCCGGCTGACATTTTAGAACACAAAAAATGATCAAAATATAATTAATTACGCATGGTCTTGACTTGTTGTGCTCACACTGGTAGCAGGAACTAGAGGTTTTTCTATATTTATAACTCTCCTTGCATTTTTTGGCTTTGAAGTGAATCATGGTTGTGGACCTTATCTATGAACGTGCATGTATATGTGAACCTGAGTTCGATGTGGAAGTTGAACTTGGAATGTTGGGCTTGCGCGTGAACTATACCATGTCCAATGCTTCATTTGTTACTGTTTGGAAAGTAATTGCTATTATTACATGACCCTAAAAATTTATTTTGTGCCACATCAGTAGATGCACGGACATCACAACAAGCATGTCGACTAGATAAACATTTGAACCTAGCTATTATGAAGGAAAATTTGTATTGAAAACAGTTTTAGATAGTAGGAGACGCATAGCCTGCTCTGCCTCTGCTAGCTTCTTTCTGGCTTCTTCCATCTCTTCTTTGGCTTGGGTGAAGAGAGCATCTGATTCCTCTTTTTGCTTCTTCAGGAACTCAGCTACATTCTCAAGGGCACTGCACACTTTCTTTCAGCCTTTACTAGAGCCACGAGGACACAAACAATTGACAACTCCACCTGGCTTGTGTGTAATCCAACAACATCTTGGAATTTGCACCTTGTGTCTAATCCAGCCTCATTAGGGAACTGGCACCTTGTGTGTAATCCAACCTCATTTTGGAAACATGATCCCGAGGTCGACCATACTTCCCTCCTCACAGGAACTGCATCCTGCCATGAAGTTACTTCTTTTTGGGATCAATACTCAGAGCAACCCAGATCCATTTAGTAGCAGCCAGATAAACAGGACTCGGAGAAGTGAATTCAAAAGGAAAAATATAAAAACAAACTACAAGGTGAGAACACCCACTTCCCACATCAAGCTAAAAGCGAAAGCACTAGGATGATTAAGACTCTTATTATTACACATGAAGAACATGAGGCTAAGAGAAACAAAAACTACAACATATACACATCGAAGAACACGAGGCTAAAGGAAAGTAATTGAAAGGGTGTTACTTACCAAAGCTTGTTTTATAGGTTCGGTGCAGCTCCTCTTTAATTTGCCACGCTCCTTGAAGATGACCCCAATATGCCATGTTTGGTCTTCAGTGCTCCTCTGCATGTTCGCACTCGTGGTTTTAAAATCTCAACATGGCAAGAAAAATATACTAGTAATACTCCTGCATCTTGTGGGCAACATTAAAGGACTCGTCTACCATGTTAGAGCATCTCCAACAGAAGCGCAACGTGCGGCGCTTTAAAAAAGCGTTTACAGTGCTGAGATCGAGAAGTAGAGATAGCGAGTAGAGATAGAGATTAGATACTAGAGAGTAGAACATAGATAGTTCTCAGCATAGATATAGCATAGATAGATAAAAATAGATAGTTCAACTACTCCTCGTCATCTGTCTCCTCCTCGGTGATGTCCTCCTCCGACGTCTCAATGTAGGCGTGAAGATACCGATCGTCGTCGGGTTCCCAGGGCGACGCTGCTCCTAGCCTCATGTTGAATTGAGCGTCCGCTTTTCGCGTAGGCTTGTCCTCACGATAGGCGGCTCGCTCCGCCCTCCTCTTCTCCCTCTCCGCCCTCCTTTGCATGTAGAACTCACGCTCGTTGATGATGTCCTGCGGGAAGCATTGGCGCCATAGCGCCATGGCTTCCCCATCCATCTCGGCGATGCCAAGACGATGCTCCCGCCTCCGGTTGTCATGACGATCCTCGTTGGTGATAAGCCACGGAAGAGGCACGAGCTCCTGCGCCCGCTCCCGTGTCGGCACGTTGGGGAAGTTCAATGTTCTATGAGGCCACCAGAGGCGCCAAGCCACCGCATCGTATGCGTGGACGGCCTTGTTCGCGGTGTCGAAATTGTCGAGGCCTAGGCGCATTTCGTGGAACCGGATCTCGTTGGAGAATCCGCAGGAGGGGCGCGCGCGGACGCCGTGGTATCCCCAAGTTTCCCGGTGATGCAGTGGCATGGTGGCACGGTGGCGGCGAGCCGAGAAAGAGCAGGGAGAGATCAGTGGCGAGGCGCAGTGCGGGGAGAGAGCGGTGGCGAGGCACAGGGCGGAGAGAGAGCGGTGGCATGGCATAGAGCATTGGGAGGGTGTTGGATTTTATAAAGCGCGCCGGATGTCGCGCGCCAAAACTAACGTGCGCCCGGCCGCTTCTTCCCGTGCGCGTGATCCTTTCCCGATGTCCCTGCTATCTGTACTATCTTCTCTACTATTATATTTATTTTATATTGAATATTTATCTCTACTCTCTTCTCTACTTTTATATTTATTTTATATTTAATATTTATCTCTACTACTCTACTCTCTACTCTTTTTTTCTACTTTCTTTTCTTTTCTCTACTCTTATAGAAAACCGATATGGTGATGATGGTGTGCCTGCATCCTGCAATATAGAACGTCTGATCTATATCTGACACATAGAAAGCAAACTATGACAATTTTGCAAAGACATACCCACACCCCTCTCCACATTTGTAGATAAGGACTTCCCTCGTTCATCTTCATCTCCACGAGATAAAAAACTCGTATAAATGCATCATGATGTTCCATGCAACTCATGGGCCTCTTGCTAGTTTTTTTCTTTTAAAAAACAGAGTTGGTGGTGATGGTGTGCCTGCCGTCCTGCAATATAGGATGTCTGATTTATGTCCAATGGATAGGAAGCAAACTATGGCAATTTTGTAGAAAGATACCCACACCCCTCTCTAGATTTGCAAATAAGGCCTTCCCTCATTCATCCTTTTCTCCTACAAGATAAACTACTCATACAAATGCCTCTTGATGTTCCGTGCAATGCATGGGCATCTTGCTAGTTCTAGAAAACATTCCATCATTTGCCACACTACTAGTTGCAGATGAAGAACCTACCCAAGCACTGCGAGATACAGGAGCGACGCACAATTACAAGCTGATATTTTGTTGGACAATGGAGGCTATAACCAATTAGTTTTACGAGAACAATAGCAACCACGAAATTTGAAGGGTAGGTATGAACAAAATTGGAACTGCACATGTACTGCTAAGTGATTCAATACACACATTACCAATCGAGGAGGAGAACGATGGTCACGGCGGCCTCTGTGCATCATGGTTAGCAATGGGAGTTAGTTCATTGTCTATGACGGTGGTGCTTCTGCGCTTGGGGTCGGCTTCCGGGAAGCAGATCCGAGACCATGGAAGACGGTGCCGGGGAAGAGCATCCGTGTACGACAACGACGGTGGACCGGCTCCAGTGCGGCGTACGAGATCATTGATGAGGCAGATGCGCTGCGGTGGACGAGTGCGCCAATGGAGAAGGGGAGGAGCACGAAGGTTGCGGTGCCGTGGAGAAGTCTATTTTGTGTGGGGATAGAAAATGGGGAGTATGCAGGTGTACTACTTTGGGTGCCGGGGTGTGGTTGGCTGGGTAGGGTGAACCTGAAGTTATGAAAATAGGCCCCTACCAACCGCAATCCGTAGACCTATTCCAAAGGTTATGATGGTAACTTCGCACTGCTCGAATCAGGGTCGCGGGAGATTTTCCCACCGACCTCAAAATTTTGTGACATTGAACTCCCCGTGTGGCGTGTTGGGTGATTGGGCTACGCAACTAGCGAGTAGTACTAGTACTCCCTCTGATTTTATTAACTCTGCATATTAGGTTTGACCAAAGTCAAACATCCTAAAGTTTGACCAAGTATATAGAAAAACATAAACATTTAACATAACAAATGTGTATGATGTGAAAGTACATTCAATAATGAATCTAATGGTATTTATTTCTTATTGTATATGTTAATATTTTGTTATAAACTTTTTAAGAGTTTACAAAACTTGACTTTAACCAATGCTAATACATAGACTTAAATAAAAACGGAGGGAGTACACATTTTGTTTTCTTTTGTAGTGAATTAATCATTTGTTGTAATTGTGAAATAAATATATTAGGCTGCTGACTTCAAATGTAATGGTCTATACAACTCAATAGTTACAATTATTGTTGAATTCCAAGATGTATACCAGGTCTATAGTACTTCACAATATGATCAAACAAACATAATCCCAATCAAATGAGAATCTAAATGCATTTAATAGTTATTACTTTGTAGGATGCAAAAAAAACCAACCATAACTCTGCATCATCCATTATAAAAGCAACATTTTGAACACATCCCGTTGTGTGAATGAAACGTGTAGAGAGAGCTTGCGAAGATGGAGCATATAAGGCGGTAAAGATTGTGTGTAAGTGGACAAGACAATACGAGAAAAACCTAACGAGAGAGAGAGAGAAAGAGAGAGGAAGAAGTTAGGTCTGTGAGATAGATGGAGACATGTAATATACATGAGACGTGTGTGCATCAGGATTCTGTAGATGTGGAAGAGGAAGAGACAACATGTTTGATGAGATAACTGGAAAAAACATGGATGAGAGGGGAAGGATCTCGTGGGTTTAGGGATTGATAATTCTGTGCGAGAGAGAGAGAGAGGGCGGGATTGGTAATTTTGTGCGGGAGAGAGGGTGGGAAGGAGTTAGTCGGCAGTTATCACATCATCCTGCTTCCAAATGGGCCCGCATTCTCTAGTGCAGTGTGGTCGCCGTCTTCGATCTCCTCGACGCCCTCTTTGAAGGTTGAGGTGTTGTGCATGCTAGGGTGTAGATAAGCACAAGCGAGAGTGGTTGCCATATAGCCTTGGATGGGGATTAATTGTGTGCTCGGGGGAGGGGGAGTGTGTGTGCGGTGTGTGTGTGTGTGTGTGAGTGAGTGTGTGTGTATGTGTGTGTGTGTGTGCGCGCACGTGTGTGTGTGTGGTATTGAGAGAAATCAAACCTATGGAGAGAAATGTGTGTGTATATGATGGAAAGCTACATGCTAAATAGGTTTTCACGAAGAGATTGTGCGTGCGAGATAGAGAGCGATGTGCGGGCCTTGAGGTGGGCAGGGGCCAGGTGAGGATGTCAAAATGTGTGCGTTGATGCATGTGTTACATTCGATCGTGCGATGGACGAACGAATCGAGAGAGATGGTTGTTGTGTTACGGATGCTCCTCTCTCTCTCTCTCACACACAAGTACAAATTGAAGACCATTCTCTCATGTATACACAACATATCGGCATCTGTCTATGTATCACTCGTGCATGATCATTTGCACATTCACACCTCTCTATGTCTCTATCACACGCACTATTGGGGAACGCAGTATTTCAAAAAAATTACCCACTATCACACAAGATTTATCTCTATGATGCATAGCAACGAGCGGGAGAGTCTATCCACGTACCCTCGTAGACCGAAAGTGGAAGCCTTAAGTAACGCGGTTCATGTAGTCGAACGTCTTTGCGATCCAACCGACCAAGTACCGAACGCATGGCACCTCCGCGATTTGCACACGTTTAGTTCGGTGATGTCCCTCGAACTCTTGATCCAGCTGAGGCCGAGGGAGAGTTTCGTCAGCACGACGGCGTGATGACGGTGATGATGAAGTTACCGACGCAGGGCTTCGCCTAAGCACTACAACGATATGAGTGAGCTGGAAATATGTGGAGGGGGGCACCGCATACGGATAAACAATCAACTTGTGTGTCTATGGGGTGCCCCCCTCCCCCGTATATAAAGGAGTGGAGGAGGAGGAGGTCCGACCTCATGGGGTGCACCCAAGGGTGGATTCCTACTCCTAGTAGGAGTAGGTTTCCCCCTTCCCTAGTTGGAGTAGGAGAAGAAGGAAGAGGGAGAAGGAGAGAAGGAAGGGGGGACCGCCCCTTCCCCCCCCCCCCAATTCTGATTTGGCTTGGGGGCGCGTGCGTGCAACTTGGCCGCCTCCTCCTCTCTTCCACCATGGCCCATTAAGGCCCATTAACTCCCTAGGGGGTTCCGGTAACCCCCGGTACTATAGAAAATGCCATATCTCATCTGAAACCTTTCCTTTTTCCAAACATAGCCTTCCAATATATCAATCTTCATGTCTCGACCATTTCGAGACTCCTCGTTATGTCCGTGATCACATTCGGGACTCCGAACAACCTTTGGTACATCAAAACACATAAACTCATAATACCGATCATCATCGAACATTAGGCGTTCGGACCCTACGGGTTCAAGAACTATGTAGACATGACCGAGACTCATCTCCAGTCAATAACCAATAGCGGAACCTAGATGCTCATATTGGCTCCCACATATTCTATGAAGATCTTTATTGGTCAAACCGCATAACAACATACATTGTTCCCTTTGTCATTGGTATGTTACTTGCCCGAGATTCGATCGTCGGTATATCAATACCTAGTTCAATCTCATTACCAGCAAGTCTCTTTACTCATATTGTAGTGCATCATCCCGCAACTAACTCATTAGTCACATTGCTTGCAAGGCTTATAGTGATGTGCATTGCCGAGAGGGCCCAGAGATACCTCACAATCGGAGTGACAAATCCTAATCTTGATATATGCCAACTCAACAAACACCATTGGAGACACCTGTAGAGCATCTTTATAATCATCCAGTTACATTGTGACGTTTGATAGCACACTAAGTGTTCCTCCGGTATTCGGGAGTTGCATAATCTCATAGTCATAGGAACATGTATAAGTCATGAAAAAAGCAATAGCAACAAACTAAACGATCATCGTGCTAACCTAACGGATGGGTCTTGTCAATCACATCATTCTCTAATGATGTGATCCCATTAATCAAATGACAACTCGTGTCTATGGTTAGGAAACTTAACCATATTTGATTAACAAGCTAGTCAAGTAGAGGCATACTAGTGACACTCTGTCTATCTATGTATTCACACATGTACTAAGTTTTTGGTTAATACAATTCTAGCATGAATAATAAACATTTATCATGATATAAAGAAATATAATTAATAACTTTATTACTGGTTCTAGGGCATATTCCATGTAGTCTCCCACTTGCACTAGAGTAAATAATATAGATTACACATTAATGATTCTAACACCCATGGAGTCTTGGTGCTGATAATGTTTTGCTCGTGAGAGAGGGTTAGTCAACGGGTCTGCAACATTTCAAATCCGTATGTATCTTGCAAATCTCTATGTCTCCCTCCTTGACTTGATCATAGATGGAATTGAAGCGTCTCTTGATGTGCTTGGTTCTCTTGTGAATGGATTCCTTTGCCAAGGAAATTGCACCAGTATTGTCACAAAAGATTTTCATTGGACCCGATGCACTAGGTATGACACCTAGATCGGATATGAACTCCTTCATCTAGACTTCTTCATTTGCTGCTTCCAAAGCAGCTATGTACTCCGCTTCACACGTAGATCCCGCCATGATGCTTTGCTTAGAACTGCACGAACTGACAGCTCCACCGTTTAATATAAATACGTATCCGGTTTGGGACTTAGAGTCATCTAGATCAATGTCAAAGCTTGCATCGACGTAACCATTTACGACGAGCACTTTGTCACCTCCTTAGTCCTTTTCAGGTATTTCGGGATGTTCTTGACCGTTGTCCAGTGATCCACTCTTGGATTACTTTGGTACCTCCTTGCTAAACTAATAGCAAGGCACACATCAAGTCTGGTACACAGCATTGCATACATGATAGAACCTATGGTTGAAGCATAGGGAATGACTTTCATTTTCCCTCTATCTTCTGTGGTGGTTGGGCATTGAGTCTGACTCAACTTCACACCTTGTAATACAGGCAAGAACCTTTCTTTGATTGATCCATTTTGAACTTCTTCAAAACTTTATCAAGGTATGTGCTTTGTGAAAGTCCAATTAAGCGTCTTGATCTATCTCTATAGATCTTGATGCCCAATATATAAGCAACTTCAATGAGGTCTTTCATTGAAATACTCTTGTTCACGTATCCTTTTATGCTATGCAGAAATTCTATATCATTTCCAATCAACAATATGTCATCCACATATAATATTAGAAATGCTACAGAGCTCCCACTCACTTTATTATAAATACAGGCCTCTCCAAAAGTCTGCATAAAACCATATGATTTGATCACACTATCAAAACGTTTATTCCAACTCCGAGATGCTTGCACCAGTCCATAAATGGATCGGAGGAGCTTGCACACTTTGTTAGCAACCTTTGGATCGATAAAACCTTCTGGTTGCATCATATACAACTCTTCTTCGAGAAATCCATTCAGGAATGCAGTTTTTACATCCATTTGCCAAATTTCATAATCATAAAATGCGGCAATTGCTAACATGATTAGGACAGACTTAACCATAGCTACGGTGAGAAGGTCTCATCGTAGTCAACTCTTTGAACTTGTCAAAAACCTTTCGCAACAAGTTGAGCTTTGTAGACAGTAACATTACCGTCAGCGCTAGTCTTCTTCTTGAAGATCCATTTATTCTCTATGGCTTGCCGATCATCGGGCGAGTCAACCAAAGTCCACACTTTGTTCTCATACATGGATCCCATCTCAGATTTCATGGCCTCAAGCCATTTCACGGAATCTGGGCTCATCATCGCTTCCTCATAGTTCGTAGGTTCGCCATGGTCAAGTAACATCACATCCAGAACATGATTACCATACCACTCTGGTGCGGATCTTACTCTGGTTGACCTACGAGGTTCGTAGTAACTTGATCTGAAGTTACATGATCATCATCATTAGCTTCCTCACTAATTGGTGTAGGAGTCACAGGAACTGATTTCTGTCATGAACTACTTTCCAGTAAGGGAGCAGGTACAATTACCTCATCAAGTTCTACTTTCCTCCCACTCACTTCTTTCGAGAGAAACTCCTTCTCTAGAAAGGATCCATTCTTAGCAACGAATATCTTGCCTTCGGATCTGTGATAGAAGGTGTACCCAACAGTCTCTTTTGGGTATCCTATGAAGACACATTTCTTCGATTTGGGTTTGAGCTTATCAGGTTGAAGCTTTTTCACATAATCATCGCAGCCCCAAACCTTAAGAAACGACAACTTGGGTTTCTTGCCAAACCACAGTTCATAAGGTGTCATCTCAACAGATTTAGATGGTTCCCTATTTAACATGAATGCAACTGTCTCTAAAGCATAACCCCAAAATGATAGCGGTAAATCAGTAAGAGACATCATAGATCGCACCATATCTAATAAAGTGCGGTTACGACGTTCGTACACACCATTACGCTGTGGTGTTCCAGGTGGCGTGAGTTGTGAAACTATTCCGCATTGTTTCAAATGAAGACCAAACTCTTAACTCAAATATTCTCCTCCACGATCAGATTGAAGAAACTTTAATTTCTTGTTACGTTGATTTTCCACTTCACTCTGAAATTCTTTGAACTTTTCAAATGCTTCAGACTTATGTTTCATCAAGTAGATATACCCATATCTTCTTAAATCATCTTGGAAGGTCAGAAAATAACGATACCCACTGCGATCCTCAATATTCATCGGACCGCATTCATCAATAAGTGTTATTTCCAATAAATCTGTTGCTCGCTCCATTGTTCCGGAGAACGGAGTTTTAGTCATCTTGCCCATGAGGCATGGTTCACAAGTACCAAGTGATTCATAATCAAGTGATTCCAAAATTCCATAAGTATGGTGTTTCTTCGTGCGCTTTAAACCAATATGTCCCAAACGGCATTGCCACAAATAAGTTGCACTATCTTTATCAACTCTGCATCTTTTGGCTTCAATATTATGAATATGTGTATCACTACTATCGAGATTCAACAAAAATGGACCACTATTCAAGGGTGCATGACCAGAAAAGATATTACTCATTTAAATAGAACAACCATTATTCTCAGATTTAAATGAATAACCATCTCACATCAAACAAGATCCAGATATAACGTTCATGCTTAACACTGGCACCAAATAACAATTATTCAGGCCTAAAACTAACCACGAAGGTAGATGTAGAGGTAGCGTGCCGACGGCAATCACATCGACTTTGGAACCATTTCCCACACGCATCGTCACCTCGTCCTTAGCCGATCTTCGCTTAATCCGTAGTCCCTGTTTTGAGTTGCAAATATTAACAACAGAACCGGTATCAAATACCCAGGTACTACTACGAGCATTAGTAAGGTACACATCAATAACATGTATATAATATATACCTTTGTTCACTTTGCCATCCTTCTTATCCGCCAAATACTTGGGGCAGTTCCGCTTCCAGTGACCAGTCCCTTTGTAGTAGAAGCAGTCAGTCTCAGGCTTAGGTCCAGACTTGGGCTTCTTCACTTGAGCAACAACTTGCTTGTAGTTCTTCTTAAAGTTCCCCTTCTTGCCTTTACCCTTTCTCTTGAAACTGGTGGTCTTGTTGACCATCAACACTTGATGCTCCTTCTTGATTTCTACCTCCGCAGCCTTTAGCATCGCGAAGAGCTCGGGAATTGTCTTATCCATCCCTTGCATATTATAGTTCATCACGAAGCTTTTGTAGCTTGGTGACAGTGATTGAAGAACTCTGTCAATGACACTATCAACCGGAAGATTAACTCCCAGCTGAGTCATGTGATTATGATACCCAGACATTTTGAGTATATGTTCACTGACAGAACTATTCTCCTCCATTTTACAGCTATAGAACTTATTGGAGACTTCATATCTCTCAATCCGGGCATTTGCTTGAAATATTAACTTCAACTCCTGGAACATCTCATATGCTCCATGAAGTTCAAAACATCGTTGAAGTCCCGATTCTAAGATGCAAAACATGGCACACTAAACTATCGAGTAGTCATCAGCTTTGCTCTGCCAGGCGTTCACAACGTCCAGCGTTGCTCCTGTAGCGGGTCTTTCACCTAGCGGTGCTTCCAGGACATAATTCTTCTGTGTAGCAATGAGGATAATCCTCAAGTTACGGACCCAGCCCGTGTAGTTGCTACCATCATCTTTCACCTTAGCTTTCTCAAGGAACGCATTAAAATTCAAAGGAACAGTAGCACAGGCCATTGATCTACAACGACATAGACAGGCAAAATACTATCAGTTACTAAGTTCATGATAAATTGAAGTTCAATTAATCATATTACTTAAGAACTCCCACTTAGATAGACATCCCTCTAATCATCAAGTGATCACGTGATCCAAATCAACTAAACCATGTCTGATCATCACGTAGGATGGAGTAGTTTCCAATGGTGAACATCACTATATTGAACATATCTACTATATGATTCATGCTCGACCTTTCGATCTCAGTGTTTTGATGCCATATCTGCATATGCTAGGCTCATCAAATTTAACCCGAGTATTCTGCTTGTGCAAAACTAGCTTGCAGCTATTGTATGTGAACGTAGAGCTTATCACACCGGATCATCATGTGGTGTCTTGGCACGACAAACTGTCGCAACGGTGCATACTCTCGGAGAACACTTATACCTTGAAATTTAGTGAGAGATCATATTATAATGCTACCGCTAAACGAAGCAAAATAAGATGCATAAAGGATAAACATCACATGCAATCAATATAAGTGATATGATATGGCCATCATCATTTTGTGCCTTTGATCTCCATCTCTAAAGCACCGTCATGATCACCATCGTCACCGGCTTGATTCATCGAAGCATCGTTGTCCTCTCACCAACTATTGCTATCATGACTATCACTACCGCTTAGTGATAAAGTAAAGCAATTACATGGCGATTGCATTTCATACAATAAAGCGACAACCATAAGGCTCCTGTCAGTTGCCGATAGCTGTTACAAAACATGATGATCATCACGTCTTGACCATATCACATCACAACATACCCTGCAAAAACAAGTTAGATGTCCTCTACTTGTTGTTGCCAATTTTACGTGGCTGCTACGAGTTTAGCAAGAACCGTTGTTACCTACGCATCAAAACCCACAACGATTTTTCGTCAAGTGTGCTGTTTTAACCTTCAACAAGGACCGGGTGTAGTCACACTCGATTCAACTAAAGTTAGAGAAACAGACACCCACTAGCCACCTATGTGCGAAGCACGGCGGTAGAACCAGTCTCACGAACACGGTCATGTAATGTCGGTTTAAGCTGCTTCATCCAACAATACCGCCGAATCAAAGTATGACATGCTGGTAAGCAGTATGACTATTATCGCCCACAACTCTTTGTGTTCTACTCATGCATATAACATCTACGCATAGACCTGGCTCGGCTGCCACGGTTGGGGAACGCAGTATTACAAAAAATTTACCTACGATCACGCAAGATCTATCTATGTGATGCATAGCAACGAGCGGGAGAGTGTGTCCATGTACCCTCGTAGACTGAAAGCGGAAGTGTTAAGTAACGGGGTTGATGTAGTCGAACGTCTTCGCGATCCAACCGATCAAATACCGAACACATGACACCTTCGCGATCTGCACACATTCAGCTCGGTGATGTCCCTCGAACTCTAGATCTAGCTGAGGCCGAGGGAGAGTTTTGTCAGCAAGACAGCATGATGACAGTGATGATGAAGTTACCGACGCAGGGCTTCGCTTAAGCGCTAAAACGATATGACCGAGCTGGAAATATGTGGAGGGGGCCACTGCACACGGATAAACAATCAACTTGTGTGTCTATGGGGTGCCCCCTCCCCCGTATATAAAGGAGTGGAGGAGGGGGAGGGCCGGCCTCATGGGGTGCGCCCAAGGGGGGGATTCCTACTCCTAGTAGGAGTAGGTTTCCCCCGTTCCCTAGTTGGAGTAGGAGAAGAAGGAAGAGGGAGAGGGAGAGAAGGAAAGGAGGACCGCCCCTCCCCCCCCCCAATTCTGATTGGGCTTGGGGGGCGCGTGCCTCCCACTTGGCCGCCTCCTCCTCTCTTCCACCATGGCCCATTAAGGCCAATTAACTCCCCGTGGGGTTCCGGTAACCCCACGGTACTCTGGAAAATGCCCGAACTCATCCGAAACCTTTCCGGTGCCCAAACATAACCTTCCAATATATCAATCTTCATGTCTCAACCATTTCGAGACTCCTCGTTATGTCCGTGATCACATCCGGGACTGCGACCAACCTTCGGTACATCAAAACACATAAACTCATAATACCGATCGTCATCGAATGTTAAGCGTGCAGACCCTAAGGGTTCGAGATCTATGTAGACATGACCGAGACTCATCTCCAGTCAATAATCAATAGCGGAACCTGGATGCTCATATTGGCTCCCACATATTCTACGAAGATCTTTATTGGTAAAACCGCATAACAACATATGTTGTACCCATTGTCATCGGTAGGTTATTTGCCCAAGATACGATCATCGGTATCTCAATACATAGTTCAATCTCGATACCGGCAAGTCTCTTTACTCGTTCTATAATGCATCATCCTGCAACTAACTCATTAGTCACATTGCTTGCAAGGCTTATAGTGATGTGCATTACCGAGAGGGGCTAGAGATACCTCTCCGACAATCGGAGTGACAAATCCTAATCCTGATCTATGCCAGCTCAAAAAACACCATCGAACACACTTGTAGAGCATCTTTATAATCACCCAGTTATGTTGTGACGTTTGATAGCACACTAAGTGTTCCGCTGGTATTCGGGAGTTGCATAATCTCATAGTCATAGGAACATGTATAAGTCATGAAGAAAGCAATAGCAACAAACTAAACAATCATCATGCTAAGCTAACGGATGGGTCTTGTCAATCACATCATTCTCTAATAATGTGATCCCGTTAATCAAATGACAACTCATGTCTATGGTTAGGAAACCTAACTATCTTTGATTAATGAGGTAGTCAAGTAGAGGCATAGTAGTGACACTCTGTCTGTCTATGTATTCACACATGTACTAAGTTTTCGGTTAATACAATTATAGCATAAATAATAAACATTTATCATTATATAATGAAAAATAATTAACAACATTAGTATTGCCTCTAGGGCATATTTCCTTCACGCACACCGTCTCCACATTGACCTTCCGCCACAACACACATATGGCGTTCTGTCTCAGTCACACACACAAAACCAGTATTAAAAAAAACTAGGGCACACCTAAAAAGTCCAAATCCAAAAAGACACAAATTGGAGCTAAATTCAAATATATGGAAATATTGTAGCATCAAGAACTTCTCCACGAAAAAAAGTTGATTAATATTCGTGGATTGTTTTCACACACACAAAAATGTTCGTTGGGTGTCCTTCGAGCGCGACACGGTGACACACCGTTTGATCGATCATGTGGCCGCAGTTCACTCGCTTGCACAGGATTCCGTATCATGGCTGTGGTAACTAATATAGGCGCTGCCTCAGTCTATTGTTTACATGTACTAGTATGGTTTTCTTTAAAGTTTTACCAACCCTATATAAAACTAAACTAAGGTCCCATACGCGCACTTCAATATGCCACCACCGCCATTGCGCATGTTGGCACCCGCCTGCTCCAGCTAACCATTTCTCGCCCATCAGCGTCGTGTCGCCGCCATCCCTGTACCGTGAAGCCGAAGGCTCTCCCACTCAACCTCGTTTGCAGTCACTCCTCATGATGTCGCCGCGCTGCCAAGCACGCGAGCAGCTGGTAGGGCCGCGTCTATGCATGCAGTGTACGAAGAGGAGGACGAGCGCGTGCCCCAGCATGCCAGCACGGAGGAACTAGCATGTCATTCTCGTCTCCGCCCATGCAAAGGAGGCGCACATGGTGGCTGTCGTGGCGGAAGCCGGTTGCGCCCGCGCTGAGCCCGCACCCCGGGTGCAGACGCGGAATCTACCTTCGAGACTTTCAATGCCACATGGATCCTGCAATCTAAAGGAGCAATTTGGGTCAGTCGACCCTTGTGAGCCGTTGGATTCAACATGGATGGCTAGAAGGGATTCTTCAACCTCCAAAATTGATGCATTGTTCATCTTCTCAGCCCCCCACACGCCTAACCGCCTGCCGCCGCTGGCCTGCCATCCCCTGAACCGCCTGCCACCGCCATGCTCCCCCACCCCCGCCATCCGTTTAACCCCGGGCACGATCCATTTTTTTCGGCGAACTGCATTCCACACCCACCA
>NW_025228117.1:181496-202515 GCF_018294505.1 Triticum aestivum
TCATAAGATAGATCATGGGCACCTTGCCACCCTAATATAGATACTGGGGTAGCTTCTCTACCGTCCTCTTCCTTCACTCCATCGAACTTCTTTCACAAATTGACTGACCCAAATTATACTACTAGTACGAACGTATTAAGTACAGTAGGAACACGAAGATATGAGCAGTAGTACCAACTGCAAGAAGAATAATAGTAAGACATAGTACTAGTACTACTCTACGTACAAAAGAGTTCAAATAATGAGAAAGAACATAAACATAGTTCAGCTGGGGGCTCAGCACAACACACCCCTACAATAAAACTAATCAACTAGTCCGTTTGACACTGTAGTAGAACTAGCATGAGCGACGACACTGCCACCTTACTCGGAGTTCGAGTCCACGTCCTCGACTTCGTCCTGGTCCATCTTCCTCTTCCTCTACGCCGCCGCTTTTTTGCTTGAACCGGACACTGGGCTCTGCTTCTTCATCCAAACCTTTTAGATATTTAAAAAAAGGTAGGCATCCATTGCTGCGTACATAATGTGATCTTCATCTATTGTCTTTGACTCCCGTGCATGATGAAACTCGTGGTGAGGTTTCTTTAGTTTAGCATATGAAAGATCAATCATGGCTGCTGCTAGGGTCAGCATTCAAGGCTGAGAAGAGGACACCAGGCTTTCCTTCTGGAGATCAAAGGGTTGGCCTACAACGAGGCCTATCCGACCCAGGACATCCCTGTCGTTCCTAGAGTCTACAGTAACGAATTTCACTCATTCGTCCTTGGGGAAGTTCTTAAAATCCTGGCACTCAACGTCGGCATGGCATATGTGGTAGACCAAGCACACGTTATGTACGGAAACCTGGATCACGGCGGACTTCTTCTTCTCTGCCTCCTTTAGAATCTTCTCGCTTTCCAGGACTGTGGTGTACTCAACATCTAGCCCAGCGACCCACTCATCCTTTGAGTTTTCGAACATGCTTCTGAAGCGAGCAAGGCATCCTTTCACCATCGCAGATCCACGGGCGTAGATGATGATGAACTCATCGCCGGTGATGGCTCTAACCTGGTACTCAGCGGCGACCATCGAGATTTGGGAGGCCATGGATTTTCAAGGAGGGTTAGGAGAAGTTGAACTGGTGTAATGTTAAAGGACGGGACGACTGGGAGCGAACTATTGTAAGGTAGAAGACGGGGACGAGTAGGGCGTGCGAAAGGCATGGGGTTGTTGGCTTGCCCAGTGGATAAACGGCTGCAAGCCCCCAAAGAGTTCTCGAGTACTATGCGGGACCCACCATATGTCATGTCTATTAGAGCCATATCGTAGGCCTGACGGTATAGCTTCTGCCTGTTCGCACGCCATGCCGGCGCGTGGATGTAACTTCACTTAATTCCTTCAACCATCGTGCCTCCCATGACCTTCGCCTCCCTCGCGCGGTTGCGCCCTTTGAGACTTCGACCGGTTATAAATGAGCATTTTTTTGCCTACTCCGCATGCATGATACTCCCTCTGGTCCTTTTTACTTCCGTCAACCGTTTTTAGAATGTTTGACCAAATTTATACTAAAAATATCAATATCTATAATAATGATTATAATGAGTATAAAAACTACGTTTTATAATGAGTATAAAAATATTGATTTGACATTGTGAATGTTGATGTACATTTTTCTATAAGTTTTTGGTCAAAGTAGAGGTACATTGACTTCAGACAAAACTTAAATGCACAATGCAGACTAGTTCCTCCATCCTGGTGCGTGCCATGTCCTATCTAGTCATCACAACAAGGTTAGCTATTAGAGTACAACTACCTCCCTTCTAGTTTAAAGGGCTCGATTCAAAATTTTCATCTACTCTTACCAAGATATAGGCGGTGGAATAGTTTTTCCAGTGGTTTCTAGAGTCTGGACTCCATCTTCAGGAACCTTCGCCGCCGGCGGCAAGAATGCAAGGAGATGAACCAAAAAGTAAATGAGGCTGGAATGAGTAGTTCCATATTTTATACAGTGGCAGAGGTGGGTAAATATCTGCTATACAGTACCTCCAGTGGCAAGGCCATGTCTCTATGCACACACATGTCAGTCGTTGGTTCCAAGTAGATCAAACGGCTCACATTGTCCAGAGGCAGACATACCATCAGCACCAACTAAGATTTTATAGGAGTGGTCATGCATGCATGTGGTGTAATTAATGCATTGGTTTACACAATTTTTTGAGAAAAACAAGAGTACTAATTAAGTACTTTTGCAAACTATGGAATTAATTCCAGCATTCATCATCTACCTTGGTTGAAGAGATTTTCAAATTAAGCCCTATAAACCGGAAAGAAGGGAGTACCACATTACCACCACTATGACCAACATTAATCATCACATGCAATCATTTAGTGCACCTTCAAATCTGAACACCTGCTTGAATCTCCTTGTCCCTCCAGCAGTCCCACTACTCCACCCCGTGTGGAATAAATCTGCATGCATGAATCTCCTCCCCCGCGCTCGTCCAATCCGTTGTAACCAGCAATATTTCCACCCCTTCCCTCACCCGTAATTTACTCGAACAAATATGCCCACGTAGCTGCTTCAGTAACTTAACTGTAGGTGCATTGGGTCATTGACACGTGGGACCAATAGGCATCTGGCCCATATGTCAGTGATGCAACTGGACCTGCAGTTAAGTCAGTGAAGCTCAGTCCATATATTACCTAGGTGTTGCATTGCTCGCTATAAATACTGCGCCTCCTACGGCATTCATAAGAACACTCACGTTCATCGCTATCTCCCCCCACCTTTTCACATCGACCACCATGGCATCCCCCTCCCAAGCCCTAGGCTCCCCTCGCTGCACCATGCGGACGGTCACGCATCGCTGTTCCATTCCATGCCACCACTAGTCGAGAAGGATGCATCGCCGTTCCGTTCCTCGCAACCACTAGTCGAGGAGGACACGTCGTCGTTCCGCTCCTTAACGTGACGCTTCGAGGTGGACGCGTTGGCGTTCCCAATCTCACCAGCACGCGCGTCGGAGGACGCGTCGGCTCCCCGCTACGTGGAGAACGCCGTGCCGCCCGCCGAGCCGTCCTAGCCTTGAGTAGCTTTGGAAAGAAATGGATGTCGCCTTGTGGGAGGCTTTGCCTCCGGCAGAGCGCGCCAAAATAGAGGCGGAGAAGAAGGCTGAGGAAGAGAAGCGCGTTGTGGGACAAGATGCATGGCAGGCCTATGTCGCGTCCGAGAGAGTAAGCCAATTGGCTCTTTGGCAGAAGGCTCGTGCGAGGGCCGTGAGGGTGGCAGAGGATGCCCGTGCCAAAGCCTTGAGTGAAGTCGGGCCCAAGCGCCTCATCTATGCTTGGCGGTACGTGGACCGTGTGCATGCTTCAAGTGAGGAGGAGTACATATTGCTGCCGGATCACCACGCTGGGGATATCGCGCTTGCCCACCGAGAAGCTGCCAATCAACACGTTGCAAATTGCGAGGCTGAGGAAGAGGTGTTGTGTCTGCATGTTGGGAAAGGGCCGCGCACCAGGGCACTCGTGGCGAGCGCCATGCCTTTTATTAGGAATATAATTTAGTTTCATAAGGCGATATCATTATTTTTGGGATACAAATGATAAATCGCGAACGTTCAGGAATTATTAGTGTCCTTAATTAAGTATGTAAAAGGAAAAGTTTGGAAACCTTGTGTATCCGTATGCATTTTGTAAGTATGCGCATATGTCACATGCACTAACATTTTATCAGTTAAATCTTTGCTCAAAATTTAGCACAAATTACAATCGTGATGAATAAACCAGGACAGAGGTACTAGTAGTAGTTTAGAAGCCCAAATAAATGAGTGAGGCGCCTTAATGTTACTCTCCACTGTGACTCGTCTTATGGGAAAAGATGGGTAAGAGATGGCTTATTTTTTAAGCCGCCAAAAGAACTGGCCCCTGGAGTGGTAGCTACAGATATTAGAAGTAGTAGCTAGGGATATAGTGTGCGAGATGAACCGGAGAAAGTAAATGCAGAGAGATGAAATGCAAAAAAGACGGAGGGTTTTGATCGTTCCTTGTCCGTTTATTTTACCAGGCCACTTATTACTGGGAGTGGTTGGTTTTTGCGATATGACGGCTTTACTGCCGCGCCACGAGCGGGGTGAGACTCGCATGCAGCGTCGCCCTCTACACTAGTACTACATCGGTCGTGGTTTATTAGTCCCCCATTGAATTTGACTAAATATTTAACTGACAAAATGTTAGTGCATGTTAACAAAAACTATGTCGTTGGATTCATATTAGAACATAGTTTTCAATGATATAATTTTAGGTGACATGCATCAGCATTTATCGTACTACATATAATGTTAGTTCAATTTTTGGTCGTACTAATCTATATTAAGGTGCCCGTGCGTTGCACGGAATAGTGAAATGTATTGATCGGGGAGTTGTTTATTTTGACAAAGGATGTGGGGGTCATCTCATGTGTAACGGGTATTGATAGGTTTCTTTGGATATTATTTCATCTCTAAAGCTCACAAACATCCGGATGAAATAGATAAAAAAGTATCATTTGCAAACAAAAGCGTTCAACTGTTCAACCTGCATCGAAAACTTGTGAAGAAATAAGACTTATTATGCTTTGCAAGAAATCATACCATGTGTCTTCCATGTCCACATTGGCGGGAAGGTCCCAGCTCGGCACAGCTGTAGTCATCTTGATGTAGCTAGTGTCGCCGCCCACATACCTCTGAGGGGTACTAACAGTGAGCACGCACTAGTAGATCGGCCTCGTGTCAGTGTCAGCGTCAGCGACATCGCCACTGAAGCACACTACAGAGACGGGGCGGCGGCCTGCGCAGTCCTCGCCGGTGCCCACGATCAAGAGGAAGACGCTGCCATCCTCCTCCGGGACTAGCAGGCACTGGTGATCCTCCAGCGACTCCAGCACGGTGAACGGGTAGCATGACTCGTACTTGATGTTCTTTGCCGCGGGCCAGTAATGATAGACGGACGACTGCGTGAGGTGATGCACAAGGTCCGCTGGCGAGCCCCAAAACGGTATCGGGCACTCATAGCAGTAGACGAAGGGCTCCATAGCATCAAGGCACTCATAGCATCGACCAGGCCGTCCATCAAGCGGGAGTGGCTGTAGGGGATAGTGCGCCAGTTGAATATATGAGCAAGTTACTACAAGATTTAGTCTGAATAAGCACAAAATAAATCATGACGACTATAACAGATATTAAACTAATCATGTGGACTAGCATAGTAGATGGACAGATCGAATCTAGGACACAGACTAGAAACATGAATTCTACCACAATTTCGAACAGGAAGGATAGAAACACATACGGTGCAACGGGAGCAGCACCGTTGGCGTTGAGGTTGTCGCCCATGTCGTTGAGGAAGAGGTTGCTGAGGTTGGGGAAGAAATCATCATCGGTGAAGTCATCGTTGCCAGCAGTCACGAGAGTGAAGTCATCGTTCCCAAATTTCAACAGCGCCCGCTAAATGGAGTGTAGGAGGGAGTGGCTGTAGGAGAGGTTGCGGCGGCCGAATGGAGCGCGGGAGTAGCACACGAAGCAGTAGATTGTGCTCCTCCCTATAGTCTCTATCTCTACTCTTATGTCTATCTCTACTACTATTCTTTCTTTTTTATAATATACTAGTAGCTATCAAATCGAATAGTATTGTGCTTCCAGGCTGCACGCCTAGCTGAACACGCCTCCTCGCCTCCATCAAACCCCTCTGTTAAACCCGCATGCAAACCGAGAAACCTACTCCGGCCCACAGGAGGAAATTGGTTGCCATTGGAGAATAATAGAGTCACGTCCAATCCATTTGAGTTAATTGCGTGTTAGCTTCTCCCACTATAAAAAGTTAATTGCATCCTTAATCTTGTATTCTAAGTACTCTGTGGATTCCACTGTTAGTATAGTGTACATGACTTGCAGGCTGGCTACAGATTCGTACAACAAGTTAAAAAGAAACAAATCAATCATTAATCTTGTATTCTAAGTACTCTATGGGTTCCATTGCTAGTACAGTTGCGAAAGAAGTATATATTAAAAAAATACAAAGCCTAAAGTTTAGGACAGAATTCGAACTCAGGTGATCGCGCTGCGAGCATCCGGCCCAGACCAGTACACCAGGTGTTCCTTGTGGACGATGCAAGAGATAAACCTTTATAACAATGAGCCCGTTTGTTGCAACGGATCCAAAGTAGAATAGTGCATATTCACGAATTTGAAACAAAATAGTTTAGTTTTGATATACATATCATTAAAAATATCTTATGTTTCACTCCAAATATATTCTTTGGGCTGTTTTATTGAGGTAAGGGAGGAATGTGGTTGGTTTCAAGATACTAAGGGGTTTTGTGTAAACCAGAGCACAGAAGTGGGAATTGTTGCAAAAGGCCAGAACTTACATCACAACTGTTAGATGCAGATCTAATGGTCAGAAATGGCAGATGGCAAACACACCATCATCACCAACTGATACTTTTATCCCTACTCTTATAAAAAAACCGAGTTGGTGATGATGGTGTGCCTGCCATCCTGCAATATAGACCGTCCGATCTATATCTGACGGATAGAAAGCAAACTATGACAATTTTGCAAAAAGATACCCGCACCACTCTCCACATTTGCAGATAAGGACTTCCCTCATTCATCTTCGTCTCCCACGAGATAAACAGCTCGTATAAATGCATCTTGATGTTCCATGCAATGCATGGGCCTCTTCCTAGTAGGAGTATATAAGTATAAGTAATATAGGAGTAGGAGTAAAGAAAAAGCCGAGTTGGTGATGATGGTGTGCCTGCCATCTTATAGTATAGACCGTCCGAGCTATAACTGATGGATAGAAAGCAAACTATGATAGTTTGACAAAAGATACCCGCACCTCTCTCCTCATTTACAGATAAGGCCTTGTGTTAGTGTCAAAACCGGTGGATCTCGGGTAGGGGGTCCCGAACTGTGCGTCTAGGCGGATGGTAGCAGGAGACAAGGGACACGATGTTTTTACCCAGGTTCGGGCCCTCTCGATGGAGGTAAAACCCTACTCCTACTTGATTAATATTGATGATATGGGTAGTACAAGAGTATATCTACCACGAGACCAGAGAGGCTAAACCCTAGAAGCTAGCCTATGGTATGATTGTTGTTCGTCCTACGGACTAAAACCCTCCGGTTTATATAGGCACCGAAGAGGGTTAGGGTTACACAGAGTCGCTTACAATGGTAGGAGATCTACATATCCGTATCGCCAAGCTTGCCTTCCACGCCAAGGAAAGTCCCATCCGGACACGGGACAAAGTCTTCAATCTTGTATCTTCAGAGTTCGGGAGTTCGGCCAAAGGTCACAGTCCGGCCATCCGGACACCCCCTAATCCAGGACTCCCTCATTAGCCCCTGAACCAGGCTTCAATGATGACGAGTCCGTCGCGCATATTGTCTTCGGCATTAAAGGGCGGGTTCCTCCTCCGAATACTTCATAGAAGATTTTGAACACAAGGATAGTGTCGGGCTCTGTAAAATAAGGTCCACATACCACCATAGAGAGAATAATATTTACACAAGTTCAATTTGCTGACGTATTTTGTGGCATGACATCACACCACGGCCAAGCCTTTATTCGAATCGTTTTTACTATCCAACCTCAGCGCATTTACAGAGGCGGTTTCCTTGGCACGTCTTGTCGAAGCACAGATCGTGTCCCCTTATTCCGGGATTCTCATTAATACGGGCGTGGGTAACCCAGTCGTGCCCGTTGGCACGTCTCCTCTATCGAAGGCGAGTCCCGAACGGTCACGAGGAAGGCTCTTGGTATTCAAACACTTTATAAAGAGACCAAGGCCCCACTCCTTTCTTTCAATCTCAATCGAATCCGCCCCTCGCCTCAAGTTCCAACACCCAAAGCTCCAGATACAGGCACTTCGGACCTTCGATGATGTCCGGCTCCGACCTGCAAGGCCGGTGGATGCCTTCCTCCGTTACGGAAGAAGACGTGCTAAAGCTAAGAGATGCTAGGTATCTAACCGGCAAAATTTTGCATAGGCTGCCTGCCCAAGGGCAGGTTATTCCCACTCCCAAGCCTGGTGAAAGAGTGGTGTTCGCGTCTCACTTCCTTTGGGGGCTAAGCTTCCTGACGGACCCCTTCATGAGGGGGCTCATGTTTTATTATGGGTTGGAATTTCATGACTTGGATCTGGAGTCCATCCTCCACATCTCATCGTTCATTATCGTATGCGAAGCCTTCCTCCGCATTACCCATCACTTCGGATTGTGGCTCAAAACCTTCAAAGTGGAGCCGAAGATGATCAAGGGGCAGCAGGCAGAGTGCGGAGGGGCTGTTATAAGCAAGAATGCTGACGCTCCATGGCCCGAGGGCTCTTTTCAAGAGGAGCTCAGCCTATGGCAACAAGAGTGGTTTTATATCACAGCTCCCAGGGGCACCAAAATAGTGGCGCCACCTGCCTTTCGCTTGGGTCCTCCACCGCGGCTGGCGTCATGGGTCAATAAAGGACTTGACTGGGGGCCATCTAAGGACGTGCCCTTGCCGCAGGGCCGCATTCAAGAACTCCTAGAGAGAGATCACTCTGGTCGTAGTAGCGCAGGTCATGCTGATTCGTTGCATCCTGCCCTGCAGACGTCGCCCCCTCCGCCTGTGGGAATTTAACCCGGAGGGACCACGAGCTCTCCAACATTTTATGGGCGCGACGCCGGTGGAGATGTACAACCTTTTCTTCGGATCACAAGCGATGTGTCCGGACTTGACCGAGGACGCAGGTCTGAGCTGCAATCGCCCGGATACTCAAGTAAGTAGCCCTGTACCCGGACACGCTATCCCATATTTATCATGAATTTGCTCTCAAAAGAGTTGTCCCTTGAACAGGACTGGATAGCGAAGGCAAAGTTAATCAGGTGTCCGGCCCCCCTCCCTGAGACCACGCCGGATCCCGTGTTGACCAGGATGCTGGAGGTTGCGCCTTTGGAAGAACGTGAAGGGGGAAACAAGGAAGCTACCACCTCCGCGAAGGAGGTTGTCAGGAAAGGAGGGATCGAGAATCCCTCCATCCAGGGGAAGAAGAGGACCGCCTCTGAAGACCCGGAGACCATGGTCTCAAAGCGGGGGAAGAAATCTTCGTCAGAGGGTCCTGCGCCGAGGGATGCCTTGGCCGCATCGTGCCCCCAAGGGGATCATCCCTCCACCAAGCCGTAAGTAAAAAGGGGAGTTCTTTTTTTTAAATAAAGGATATCCCTGCCCTATTTCTGATGAAGATAACCGAAATTTTACCTTGTAGTTCGGATCTCATCCCTTCTCAGCAGAGCTCATCCTCGGGGGATCTTCGTCCGGAGATGATTGAGAGCGAAGCGCCTCCCCCTGCCATACCGTCTTGCGAGGCGGGCGACCCCGAGGTGTCGTCACGGAGGGTTTCTCCGAGTTCGGTGGGGCTGGAAGGCAGTCGTATGCCCCCTCAAATCCCTCCGCGTCCGGCCTTTGGAAAAGGCCATCAGACGAGTCCGGCACCACCTGGTGCGCGGTTGGAGGAGCTGAAGGATCTGCTTAGGCGAGCGTCTATCTCAGAAGATCCCCTTGCGTTGATGGGTACAGTGATTGAAAGGATTTCATCTGCTGAGAGCGGATTGCATGAATCCGTCAGAAGTTTACTGACAGGTTTGGAGGTACGCAAAATGATGTACCTTCTGACAGTTTCGCATATAAAATGTGCCTTGTGTAGATAGTAGCCCCTGAGGCTCGGTGTGTTGTCAAAAAATGACAGCACGCCAAGGATCATAATCCCATGTATAATATGTCGCCCTTCCTATGTAGGTGGCGAAGGGTCTGGTGGCTGGCCGGACTAATGAATTTGCCGAACTAAAGCGGCAACTTGACGTGGCAGATGCTGACGTCGCGCTTGTAAATAAGCGACTTGACGAGTCACAAGGTATGCAATTTCTCCGTGGACACCTGGTAAGGGAGCTTGATGCCCGTGCCTTACAACAAGTATGCTTGATGCAGATGGTGCCACTGCCATGGAGAACCTGAGGGCGGAGCTCGCCTGAGCAAAGGAGCAGGCTAAAAAGAGTGACGCGGCTACCTTAAAGGCGACCGAAGAGCTAAAAGCCGAACAGGCTGCTCACTGCCGACCGCTGCAAGCTTCTTGAAAAAGAGGATGGAGCAGTACAAGAGGACCTGAAGAAGGCCACTACCGAGGCCAAGGATGCTCGCTCTGCAATGAGAGCTATGAAGGAGGAGCTGCGTCAGGCCGGATATATCGCAGGTGGAAAGCCCTTTCTGCTGCGGAGGAAATTCATGGATCCTAAATATGCTCAGTTGGACCGACTGTGGAGTGCAGAGGATGCTTATCTGGATTTGGCGGCAAGTGCCGCGGACGCGGCCGAACACTTCTGAGATCAAGAGGATCACGAAATGGAAAAGGTTTTTTGGTCGTAGTTCCATAATCCAGAGCGCTCACTTCCATTAACCGATCGCTTGGCCGAATGGGCAGAGCTGAATAGTTTATCCGGACTTGCCATGAAGGATGTCGTGAGTCTTTTGTGGCCGAAGAGGCCCGAGCCGAAGAGTTATTTTGGCTTGGTGCTGCAGTTCCTTGGTGCGGTGCCGCATATCAATGCAATGAGAAGGTCGGCATGCATAGAGGGTGCACGGATGGCTCTTGCCCGTGTCAAGACATACTGGGCGGAGATGAAGGCCACCGATGTTGCATCCCAAGATTCGGACTGAAGCCGAGTACCTGACGAGCACTATTTTCAGGAAGTTCTGCAGGGCGCTCGCTTAATAGGGACGCAGTGCTCGAAGGATATTATGTTCGAATAACATGTATTATTGTGAAACAATGTTTCGATGAAATATAAAAGCTTTTTATACTTGTGCCTTCAAGAATTGTAATACCTCCTGTGCGGCCGTTAATTTATATGTGTATATAACATGAAAGATGGCAGTCTTCAGCTTCAGCCCCCATGCATATAATGCGGGGGTGTTTGCAAAAGGCGTGTTTTCACACTTGATCCAACGTCTTGGTCCTATAAAGGAGGTGGTAGCGCAGCAAACTAGGCAACTGGACTATAATGCTTTATCAGTTTCATTTAGCCATAGGAGTTTGACAGTGGGGATACTATATAGCCCCTAGGGACACCGCGCTCACCTGAATTCGGGGCGCTTATGTGCCTGACCAGGAAATGGCCCTTCGTCTATGCGGAGGAATCCTGAAGATTCCGACGGGTCATCGAGTGGTTGACCAGTCTCACACTCTATCATGACAGTCAGTTTTCGGCTTTCTCTACTGAGGTGCTCGCCTGGACGAACCGGGGCACAATCGCAATAGTTCGCCTGGTGCCGCGTTAGCCGATAGAGCGGAACGTAAGGCAGCAAAACACAGGAGCCGGGCAAACCCAACATTTGACCAAAGACATGATTCGGAGCTGATGCATATAAGGCCTAACTCGAGACGCCGAACACTCCCTAAGATATTCGGTCTTTATGAAAACGGGCCGAACAACGCCCTTTGTAATAAGCCCCTGGTGTCCAGGTACGCGCAAAATTCTGACGTGGCCCATGCCAAAACGCCAGCCTCCTCCTTGGTTATAGCAAGAAACCAGGGTGTGTATCAACAAGAGACGGTAAAAATGGTTTACGTAGGATTTTAATCTGAAAAGAATCCTTGCAACGGGTCCCTACTGCACGTCTGCGCCTGTGTCTCCGTTGTGCCGTATCCTGGACGGGTGTAGCACGGTGTTCATCTGTAAAAGAGAGGAACTTAGTTGAAAAAGATCATGCGAAAATGTACGTTATATTAAATAAACAAAGTACAATTCAAAAAATGAATAGAATTGAGCTTTATTGTCTCTTGTTGTATATGCGCGGAGCACCTTGTGCGGGGGTATGCGGCAGATAAGCCCTTGTATGTTTACGCCGGACTCGTCTAACCGTGTCCGGGGTCTGAACGATCTGTTTAGGTGCTTGTATTGGTGAAGCCGGTTTAGTGTGTGGCTGTCAAGGCAGTCACACAATCTTCCGCGCTCGAGGAACACTCGATATTTCCCTTTAAGGAGATGATGCCTCGCGGATCGGGCATTTTGAGTGTAAGGGATGCATAATGTGGTATTGCGTTAAAGCGGGCGAAAGCTTCGCGTCCCAGTAGTGCTTGGTAGCTACTTGTAAATGGGGTGAGGTGGAAGGTTAAATTTTCGCGGCGGAAGTTGTCGGGTGAGCCGAACCCAACTTCTAACAGTAGAGAGCCTGTACAATGAGCATATGGGCCTGGCATTACCCCTTGAAAGGAAGTGTTGCTATGGCAAACTTTGGTTGGGTCTATCCCCATTTTTCGGATTGTGTCCAGAAATAGCAGGTTTAGATCACTACCACCGTCCATTAGGACTTGTGTAAATTGGACTCCGTCGATTATCGGATCTAATATCAAGGCAGTCCATCCTGCATTCCGGATACTTCTAGAGTAATCCTGATGGTCGAAGGTGATTGGTTTTAACAACCAGTGGCGGGACTCCTCTGGGATAGGCCGTATGGCGCGTATCTCTATGGGCGCCATTCTGTTTTTCCCTTTTGTCATGCAAAGTGAGTTTACTGTTTTGACTTCTTGTGGGAAATTCTTTTGTTTTCTGGTGCTCTGCTTGTGGGGTTCGTCATCGTCCTCGCTTGGTGTGTCGAGCCCCTTGTGTTCGGTGTTGAGTTTGCCGGCCTTGCTTGAAGACCCAACAATCTCTGTGGGTATGATTTGCAGGCCTCCCGGGGGTACTATGGATTTGGCATACCTTGTCCAAGATTTTGTTTAAGTTAGATAGCTCGTCCCTGTTATCCTTAGGGGGCAGTTTTTTATGATTCTGCCATTTCCATCCCTGACTTCGGATGTACTTGGGTCGCTGATACTGAATCTTGCCAGCCAGCTATCCTCTCCCGCGCAAAAGCGGGCCATGAGGGCTTGTTAATGCGGCCATTGTTCTTGGCTTTTCTTGGTCGAGGTGTCTGGCGAGCCATTCGTCTCGGACGTTTTGTCTGAAAGCTGCTAAGGCTTCGGCGTCCGGACAGTCGACTATTTGGTTCTTTTTAGTAAGGAATCTGTTCCAGAATTTTCGGGCTGACCCTCCGGGTTGTTGAGTTATGTGACTTAAATCGTCTTCATCCGGAGTTCGGACATAGGTCCCTTGAAAATTTGCCCGAAAGGCATCCTCGAGCTCCTCCCAACTTCCAAGGTTGTTTTCGGGGAGGCTTTTGAGCCAATGCCGGGAGCTTGAGGGGTAAGTATTTTATGGCGTGGAGGTCATCTCCTCTAGCCATGTGTATGTGGAGGATGTAATCCTCGATCCAGACTCCAGGGTGTGTTGTTCGGTCGTATGCCTCCATGTTTACGGGCTTGAATCCCGCTGGAAATTCATAATTCAGAACCTCATCGCTGAAACATAGGGGGTGTGCGGCACCCCTATATTTAGGTGTACCATAGTATTCAGATACTTGATGTGTTGCATTGCTTACTAGAGATTGCTTTCTTGGCAAGTAGATAGATCTAACCGGGCCATCTTTTTGATGCGAATCCATGTGCGGATCACGGGCCGGCTTGTGTGCGGCGCTGTTTGCCGCTCTATGTTTGCGATGGGGTCGTCTATCCGACCAAGTGGTCTCCTTGTTTTTTGATTGCGGGGGCTCTACGGCCTGCTCATCAAATTCGGGTAGTAGTTTTTGCTTCGGGTAGCTCTTTGTTCGGCGACTATCGCCGTATTTGTCTGCGGTGTTGAGTACTTTGCTCCATCTGATTCTGAGCGCATCTTCCGCCATTTTGAGCTTTTGCTTCTCCTTTTTCAGGCTATGCGCAGTGGAGACGAGCCTTTTGTGGAGGTTCTTCTGCTCCAGTAACTTGTCTGGCGTGAGATCGTCCGGACTATTATCTTCGCCGGGGACGGGTTGTTTATCCAGATTGTCCTGTTCGGACGGTTGCTCGATAGCATGTTCATCATCCAGCGGTTCGCCCTGCTCTATGGCTGGGTCTGTATGGCTGCTATCTTTGTCGAGGCGGGACTTATAGCGGCGCTTACGTCGCTGTTTTGACTGCTTTTCGAGGGAATGATCCCTCGTGACGTCCCATTGTTCCTCGTCGTCGCTTCCTTTAGGTGTGTCCACCATGTATACATCGTGAGATGAGGTGGCTGTCTAGTGCCCTATAGGAGCTTGTTCATGTTTGTCTCCTACATTGTCGTCCATACCGTCGATGTCTTTGGAGTCGGAGTCGATCACGTCGTTTAAACTTTCAACAGTGGCTACGAAGTGGGTGGTGGGTGGGCTTCGAATTTCTTAGTCGTCCACATCCCAACCTTCCTGACCATAGTCCGGCCAGGGCTCTCCTGATAGAGAGAGAGACTTTAGTGAATTCAGGATGTTGCCAAAGGGCGAGTGCCAAAAGATGTCCACGGCGGTGAACTCCATGATCGGCGCCCAATCAGATTCGATTGGCAGGGGCGCAGAAGGTTCGGAGTATGGAGAGGAGTCCGGCGCCTTGGAGTCACGAGCTTTGCAAAGGACAGGGTTGGTGTTCGGCTCAATCATCGTAGAGATAGTAGCCCCCGAGGCGGTGTTCAGCCACCCGTCCTCGATCGGCGCAGTCGGCTCCGAGCTAAGGGTCGGAGCGGACACTTGTGCGGCCTCCAGGGCACTGTCCGGCGGCAGAGCTAGATCATGCCCATTATGACAGTGCGGCGCCTTTGGCTGTGGCTCGAACCCGTCGAAGATCAAGTCTTCGCGGACGTCAGCCGTATAGTTCAAACTTCCAAATCTGACCTGATGGTCGGGGGCATAGCTTTTAATCTGCTCCAGATGGCCAAGCGAGTTGGCCCGCAGTGCAAAGCCGCCGAATACGAAGATCTGTCCAGGGAGAAAGGTCTTACCCTGGATCGCATTGTTGTTGATGATCGGAGGAGCCATCGGGCCTAAAGATGACGACACAGAGGAACTCTCAATGAAAGCACCAATGTCGGTGTCAAAACCGGCGGCTCTCGGGTAGGGGGTCCCGAACTGTGCGTCTAGGCGGATGGTAACAAGAGACAAGGGACACGATGTTTTTACCCAGGTTCGGGCCCTCTTGATGGAGGTAAAACCCTACTCGTGCTTGATTAATATTGATGATATGGGTAGTACAAGAGTAGATCTACCACAAGATCAGAGAGGTTAAACCCTAGAAGCTAGCCTATGGTATGATTGTTGTTCGTCCTACGGACTAAAACCCTCCGGTTTATATAAGCACCAAAGAGGGTTAGGGTTACACAGAGTTGGTTACAATGGTAGGAGATCTACATATCCGTACCACAAAGCTTGCCTTCCACGCCAAGGAAAGTCTCATCCGGACACGGGACGAAGTCTTCAATCTTGTATCTTCATAGTCCGGGAGTCCGGCCAAAGGTCGTAGTCCGGCCATCCGGACACCCCCTAATCTAGGACTCCCTCACCTTGCCTTGTTCATCCTTATCTCCCACAACCTCATTGCCAAGCAATTAAAAAAGGAAGTCTCTGGAACAATCTGGCATGGTGGCCGCTACCGGCCTTGTCCATCCCCATGCCTCCGCCCAGTCCGACCACCAGTTACCACCACGCCCCACTCCTCCTCATCATATTTATCATCTTTCTCAAGATATTGTTTTTTCGATGAAATGGTCGAGATACCATGTTTTCGATAAAATTCTTGAGATATCATTAGTTTTTACACATGGGATTACTCCTGCATGGGTCAATCACAATAGTTGTTTTGTAAAAAAATGCATTAGATTTTACAACTATGTTATTATCATTGTTAGTGGTCATCCTTGTATGTTCGGAGCTCTTCTAGCTCTTTGGTAGTTCGTCTTTTGCTTCCTGTTTTCTCGAATACTTTGATGTATCGCGAATGACTTTCGGGCTTGGTTTCCCTTAATGGAAATGGTAACGGGGGAAACCCTTCTGTGATATAAAAAATCATTGTTAGTGGTCAGCCAGTGCAAGTTATAGGCCCGGGTGTTTTAACATTTTTTACTAATGATATCTGGCAATTGTTCGCCATGAGCTCAATCATGGCGAATCCTACGTAACTGTCAGATTTCCATCCGACCATGGCCTGTTTTTAAGCCATAGTATTTCTAAAAACCTCCACCCTAACACACATACTGTAACTGCGTCGTGGGCGTTTGCAACTGCCATGTCTGCCAGCGAAAGTTTGCTGTGGATTGGAGTTAGCACCGATGGCAGTTCGTAGTCGTTCCACGCTCGGGCATTGAAGTTTGTAACTATTTTAGATTAGAATATATTAATCCTCTGGTGCTAGTAGTAGAGCAGAGTCCGGCTCCACTACTACTCTAGTTAAGCAAGTTAGGACATAGTAGTAGGTACAGTAGGGAGTACCAGTACTGTGATCACCCTACGCTGCTGGTACGTGTCTCATTAGTCAAGCGGCATGCTGTAGTCATCATCACCTGTCTACTTCCCGCAGCACATATTCGCTTCTGCATCCTTGTTCGCACATAATCGTCCAATCTTCCATCCCCGCTAAGGCGCCTCCCCCCTCTTCTGAAACCCAAGCACTAACAATGGCAGACTCAAGCAGCGTGTGCCGAAAGAGTGGCTAGAATTCTCTCCCCATAGAGGTAATCAAGCTCATTGTTTCACGTGTGGACAATCTCAGTACCATGTCGCTCGTCGCGTGCTCATCGGGGCTGTACCGTTTACTCAAAGCCCTCAGGCCGGAGCTTTTTAAGCTAGCTCCTTGCTTGATGATGCTGCCTGATCTTCAGAAACGGCGTGTCACGCAGCATAACGATCGTAGGGTGGCGAGCATCAACCCTCTTGACTGCAATCTGATCCACGTCACCCTCAACTACATTAATGGTATGTACTGGGTCAGCATGAACACGTCTTGGATGGTTCTCGTGAACGGTGGCGGCAGATGGATGCTCGTGGAGGTCTACACCCAGCGATTGATCCCCTTCCTTCGACTAACACTGCACTGCTTTGGCACCGCGGCCCAGAATACTCAGAATCTTATAGTATCCAACACGATACCAAGTTTGATTTGCTCAAGGTTGTAATCTGCCAAGTGCCCACAAGATCTGTGAATTATAAAGACTTCAGGCTAATTGCGTTCTTCAACCACGGTCTTGCCTATCTGACAGGTCACTACAGTAAGCAGATAAATCTGCACGTCCATCGCAGGATCATACATCCTCCATGGTTCTTTGATGCCACAAGGGCTTCATTTACACTGTCGACTCCTTCTATGGCTGGACGTATTGCTGGCCTACTCCAGTCATCACTGCAAACGACTATTACAACAGTATGTTACTTTCCTATGATATCATGATGGCTTGCTTATATTACTGTCAACATTTACTGAAAAAATATTCATGCTCATAACATGCCGTTCTTAAGATTCACTACATTAAGAGCCCTTTTTTATTTGACTCCAACTTGATATGATGTTGTGAGGACTAAGGAGATGTTTCTCGATTATGGAGGTGATAAAAGAGTTTGTTGTAAAAGTTACATCGGTGCAAACTTTTACACTGATCCAGATGACTCTAAGTCTCAATCTGGATACATATTGAAAGTAGGAGCAATTAAGCTAGAGTAGCTCCATGCAGAGCATTGAATACATAGAATATTTGCAAAATACATACGACTCTGAATGTGACAGACCCGTTGATTAAGCTTCTCTCACGAGCAAAACATGATCACACCTTAGTACTCTTTGGGTGTTAATCACATAGCGATGTGAACTAGATTATTGACTCTAGTATACCCTTTGGGTGTTGGTCACATGACGATGTGAACTATGGGTGTTAATCATATACAGATATGAATATTGGTGTTAAATCACATGGCGGTGTGAACTACATTATTGACTCTAGTGCAAGTGGGAGACTGAAGGAAATAAGCCCTAGAGGCAATAATAAAGTTATTATTCATTTCCTTATTTCATGATAATTGTTTATTATTCATGCTAGAATTGTATTAACCGGAAACATAATACATGTGTGAATACATAGACAAACATAGTGTCACTAGTATGCCTCTACTTGACTAGCTCGTTTATCAAAGATGGTTATGTTTCCTAGCCATGGACAAAAGAGTTGTCATTTGATTAACGGGATCACATCATTAGGAGAATGATGTGATTGACTTGACCCATTCCGTTATCTTAGCACTTGATCGTTTAGTATGTTGCTACTGCTTTCTTCATGACTTTTACATGTTCCTATAACTATGAGATTATGCAACTCCCGTTTACCGGAGGAACACTTTGGGTTCTACCAAACGTCACAACGTAACTGGGTGATTATAAAGGAGTACTACAGGTGTCTCCAAAGGTACATGTTGGGTTGGCGTATTTCGAGATTAGGTTTTGTCACTTCGATTGTCGGGGAGGTATCTCTGGGCCCTCTCGGTAATGCACATCACTATAAGCCTTGCAAGCAATGTAGCTAATGAGTTAGTTACGGAATGATGCATTACATAACGAGTAAAGAGACTTGCTGGTAACGAGATTGAACTAGGTATTAGATACCAACGATCGAATCTCGGGCAAGTAACATGCCGATGACAAAGGGAACAAAGTATGTTGTTATGCGGTTTGACCGATAAAGATCTTCGTAGAATATGTAGGAGCCAATATGGGCATCCAGGTTCCACTATTGGTTTTGACCAAGAATAGTTCTAGGTCATGTCTACATAGTTCTCGAACCCGTAGGGTCCGCACGCTTAAGGTTTCGATGACAGTTATATTATGAGTTTATGAGTTTTGATGTACCGAAGGAGTTCGGAGTCCCGGATGAGATCGGCGACATGACGAGGAGTCTCGAAATGGTCGAGACGTAAAGATTGATATATTGGACGACTATATTCGGAGTTCAGAAAGGTTCCGAGTGATTCGGGTATTTTTCGGAGTACCAGAGAGTTACGGGAATTCGCCGGGGAGCAGTATTGGGCCTTATTGGGCCATACGGGAAAGAGAGACGGGCTGCCTAGGGCAGGCCGCGCGCCCCCCAAGGCCTAGTCCGAATTAGACTAGGGGGAGGGGCCGCACCCCCTCCTTCCTTCCCTTCTCTCTTCCCCTTCCTTCTCTCCTACTCCTACTAGGAAAGGAGGAGTCCTACTCCCGGTGGGAGTAGGACTCCCCCCTTGGGCGCGCCTCCTCCTCTTTGGCCGGCCCTCCTCCCCTTGCTCCTTTATATACGGGGGCAGGGGGGCACCCCATGACACACAAGTTGATCTTCATGATCGTTCCTTAGCCCTGTGCGGTGCCCCCCTCCACCATATTCCACCTCGGTCATATCGTCGCGGAGTTTAGGCGAAGCCCTGCGCCGGTAGAGCATCATCATCGTCACCACGCCGTCGTGCAGACGGAACTCATCCCCGACACTTTGCTGGATCGGAGTCCGGGATCGTCATCGAGCTGAACGTGTGCTGAACTTGGAGGTGTCGTACGTTCGGTACTTCGATCGGTCGGATCGTGAAGATGTACGACTACATCAACCGCGTTGTCATAACGCTTCCGCTTTTGGTCTACAAGGGTATGTAGATTACACTCTCCCCCCTCGTTGCTATGCCATCACCATGATCATGCGTGTGCGTAGGAATTTTTTTGAAATTACTACGTTCCCCAACACCAGAATCGTCAAAAACCGCGAGTGTTGATGTCTGACACGTAAACGCACCCCGGGGTTCGTTAATCATGGAAATCACTCTGGGACCCCATAAAAGTGAGTAATAGTCCACAAAACGGGCCAGAATCGGCGAAAACTGTGACTGTTGATGACCGACATGTAAGCGCACCTTAGGGTTCGACAACCATGGAAATCGCTTTGGGGCCCCAAAAAGGTGAGTAATAGTCCACGAAACGGGCCAGAATTGACAAAAACCATGAGTGTTGATGACCGACACGTAAACGCACCACGGGGTTTATTAATTGTGGAAATCACTCGGAGACCCCAAAACAGACAGTAATAGTCCATAAAACGGGCAAGAATTAGCCAAAACTATGAGTGTTGATGACCGACACGTAAGTGCACCTTGGGGTTCAACAATTATGGAAATCGCTTCGTGACCGCAAAACGGTGAGTAATAGTCCATGAAACGATCCAGAATCGTCAAAAACTATGAGTGTTGATGTCTGACACGTGAACGCATCCCGGGGTTCGTTAATCATGGAAATCACTCTGGGACCCAAAAAAAGTGAGTAATAGTCCACAAAACGGGCCAGAATCGCAAAAACTATGACTGTTGATGACCGACATGTAAGCACACCTTGGGGTTCAATAACTATGGAAACCATTGTGGGATCCCTAAACGGTGAGTAGTAGTCCACGAAACGGGTCAGAATTGGCCAAAACTGTGAGTGTTGACGACGGGCACGTAAACGCACCGCAGGGATCGTCAATCATGGAAATCGGTCTGGGACCCCAAAATGGTGAGTAATAGTGCACAAAATGTACCAGAATCAGCCAAAATTGTGAGTGTTGATGAACGACACGTAAACGCACCCCGGTGTTCGTCAATCGTGGAAATCACTAGGGGTTTGACAACCAACACGTAAGCACATCTTGGGGTTCGACAACCATGGAAATCGCTTTGGGACTCTAAAACGGTGAGTAATAGTCCATGAAAGAGCCCTAAATCGGTAAAACCTAGGGTTATTGATCAACGATACATAAATGCACCCCGGGGTTCGTCAATCATGGAAATCGCTCACAGACCCGAAATAAGTGAGTAATAGTCCATGAAACGGGCCAAAATCGGCCAAAACTGCAAATGTTGATGACCGACACATAAACACACCGGTGTTCGTCGATCGTGGAAATCACTACGTGACCCCAAAACTGAGTAATAGTCCAAGAAACGGGCCAGAATCGGCCAAAACTGCGATTGTTGATGACCGACATGTAAGCGCACCTTGGGGTTCGACAACCATGGAAATCGCATTGGGACCCCAAAAGGTGAGTAATAGTCCATGAAACGGGCCAGAATCGACAAAAACCATGAGTGTTCATGACCGACACTTAAACGCACCACG
>NW_025228117.1:202544-205540 GCF_018294505.1 Triticum aestivum
AAGAAACGGGCCAGAATCGGCCAAAACTGCGATTGTTCATGACCGACATGTAAGCGCACCTTGGGGTTCGACAACCATGGAAATCGCATTGGGACCCCAAAAGGTGAGTAATAGTCCATGAAACGGGCCAGAATCGACAAAAACCATGAGTGTTCATGACCGACACTTAAACGCACCACGGGGTTTGTTAATCGTGGAAATCACTCCGGGACCCCAAAACAGTCAGTAATAGTCCACGAAACGGGCCAGAATTGGCCAAAACTATGAGTGTTGATGACCGACACGTAAGTGCACCTTGGGGTTCAACAACTACGGAAATTGCTTCGTGACCGCAAAACAGTAAGTAATAGTCCATGAAACGTTCCAGAATCGTCAAAAACCGCGAGTGATGATGTCTGACACGTAAACGCACCCCGGGGTTCGTTAATCATGGAAATCACTCTGGGACCCCAAAAATGTGAGTAATAGTCCACAAAACGGGCCAGAATCGGCGAAAACTGTGACTGTTGATGACCGACATGTATGCGCACCTTGGGGTTCTACAACCATGGAAATCGCTTTGGGACCCCAAAAAGGTGAGTAATAGTCCACGAAACAGGCCAGAATCGACAAAAACCACGAGTGTTGATGACCGACACGTAAACGCACCACGGGGTTTGTTAATTGTGGAAATCACTCCGAGACCCCAAAACAGACAGTAATAGTCCAAAAAACGGGCCAGAATTGGCCAAAACTATGAATGTTGATGACCGACACGTAAGTGCACCTTGGGGTTCAACAATTATGGAAATCGCTTCGTGACCGCAAAACGGTGAGTAATAGTCCATGAAACTGTCCAGAATCGTCAAAAACCGCGAGTGTTGATGTCCGACACGTGAACGCACCCCGGGGTTCGTTAATCATGGAAATCACTCTAGGACCCCAAAAAAGTGAGTAATAGTCCACAAAACGGGCCAGAATCGGCGAAAACTGTGACTGTTGATGACCGACATGTAAGCGCACCTTGGGGTTCAACAACCATGGAAATAGCTTTGGGACCCCAAAAAGGTGAGTAATAGTCCATGAAACAGGCCAGAATCGGCAAAAACCACGAGTGTTGATGACCGACACGTAAACGCACCACGGGGTTTATTAATTGTGGAAATCACTCCGAGACCCCAAAACAGACAGTAATAGTCCACAAAACGGGCCAGAATTGGCCAAAACTATGAGTGTTGATGACCGACACGTAAGTGCACCTTGGGGTTCAACAATTATGGAAATCGCTTCGTGACCGCAAAACGGTGAGTAATATTCCATGAAATGGTCCAGAATCGTCAAAAACCGCGAGTGTTGATGTCTGACACGTGAACGCACCCCGGGGTTCGTTAATCATGGAAATCACTCTGGGACCCCAAAAAAGTGAGTAATAGTCCACAAAACGGGCCAGAATCGGCGAAAACTGTGACTGTTGATGACCGACATGTAAGCGCACCTTGGGGTTCAATAACTATGGAAATCGTTGTGGGATCCCTAAACGGTGAGTAATAGTCCACGAAACGGGTCAGAATTGGCCAAAACTGTGAGTGTTGACGACGGGCACGTAAACGCACCGTAGGGATCGTCAATCATGGAAATCGGTCTGGGACCCCAAAATGGTGAGTAACAGTGCACAAAATGTACCAGAATCAGCCAAAATTGTGAGTGTTGATGAACGACACGTAAACGCACCCCGGTGTTCATCAATCGTGGAAATCACTTCGGGACCCCAAAACCGAGTAATAGTCCAAGAAACGGGCCAGAATCGGCCCGAACTGCGAGTCTTGACAACCAACACGTAAGCACATCTTGGGGTTCGACAACCATGGAAATCGCTTTGGGATTCTAAAACGGTGAGTAATAGTCCATGAAAGAGCCCTGAATCGGTAAAACCTAGGGTTATTGATCAACGATACTTAAATGCACCCCGGCGTTCGTCAATCATGGATATCGCTCACGGACCAGAAATCAGTGAGTAATAGTCCATGAAAAGGGCCAAAATTGGCCAAAACTGCAAATGTTGATGACCGACACATAAACACACCGGTGTTCGTCGATCGTGGAAATCACTACGTGACCCCAAAACTGAGTAATAGTCCAAGAAACGGGCCAGAATCGGCTAAAACTGCGATTGTTGATGACCGACATGTAAGCGCACCTTGGGGTTCGACAACCATGGAAATCGCATTGGGACCCCAAAAGGTGAGTAATAGTCCACGAAACGGGCCAGAATCGACAAAAACCATGAGTGTTCATGACCGACAGTTAAACGCACCACGGGGTTTGTTAATCGTGGAAATCACTCCGGGACCCCAAAACAGTCAGTAATAGTCCACGAAACGGGCCAGAATTGGCCAAAACTATGAGTGTTGATGACCGACACGTAAGTGCACCTTGGGGTTCAACAACTATGGAAATTGCATTGTGACCTCAAAACGGTAAGTCCACAAAACGGTCCAGAATCGTCAAAAACCGCGAGTGTTGATATCTGACACGTAAACACACCCCGGGGTTCGTTAATCATGGAAATCACTCTGGGACCCCAAAAAAGTGAGTAATAGTCCACAAAATGGGCCAGAATCGGCGAAAACTGTGACTGTTGATGACCGAGACGTAAGCGCACCTTGGGGTTCGACAACTATGGAAATCGTTCCGGGACACCAAAACAGTGAGTAATAGTCCATGAAACGGGCCAGAATCGACCAAAACTGCCAGTATTGATGACCGACACGTAAGCGCACCCCAGGGTTCATTAATTGTGCAAATCACTCTAGGACCCCAAAATAGTGAGTAATAGTCCACGAAACGGGCCAGAATCGACCAAAACTGCCAGTGTGGATGACTGACACGTAAGCGCACCTTGGGGTTCAACAACTATGGAAATCGCTACGGGACCCCAAAACAGTGTTTATGACTGACACGTAAATGCACTCCAGGGTTCGTTAATCGTGGAAATCACTCCGGGACCCCAAACTAGT
>NW_025228117.1:205620-205988 GCF_018294505.1 Triticum aestivum
TGCAAATCACTCTAGGACCCCAAAATAGTGAGTAATAGTCCACGAAACGGGCCAGAATCGACCAAAACTGCCAGTGTGGATGACTGACACGTAAGCGCACCTTGGGGTTCAACAACTATGGAAATCGCTACGGGACCCCAAAACAGTGTTGATGACTGACACGTAAATGCACTCCAGGGTTCGTTAATCGTGGAAATCACTCCGGGACCCCAAACTAGTGAGTAATAGTCCACAAAATGGGCCAGAATCGGCCAAAACTGCCAATGTTGATGACTGATACGTAAGCGCACCTTGGTGTTCAACAACTATGGAAATCGCTCCGGAACCCCAAAACAGTGAGTAATAGTCCACGAAACAGACCAGAATCG
>NW_025228117.1:208552-209507 GCF_018294505.1 Triticum aestivum
CTTGGGGTTCAACAACTATGGAAATCGCTCCGGGACCCCAAAACAATGGGTAATAGTCCATGAAGCGGGCCAGAATCGGTCAAAACTGCCAGTGTTGATGACCGACACATAAGTGCACCTTGGTGTTCAACAACTATGGAAATCGTTTTGGGACCCCAAAACAGTGAGTAATAATCGAAGAAACGGGTCAGAATCAGCGACACGGGAACGCACCACAGGGTTCGTTAACCATGGAAACCACTCCGGGACCCCAAAACAGTGACTAATAGTCCATCAAACGGGCCAGAATCGGCCAAAACTGCCAGTGTTGATGACCGACACGTAAGCGGACCTTGGGGTTCAACAATTATGGAACTCGCTTCGAGACCCCAAAAAGGTGAGTAATAATCCAAGAATCGGGCCAGAATCGGCCAAAACTTCAAGTGTTGATGACCGACACGTAAACGCACCCCATGGTTTGTTAATCGTGGAAATCACTCCAGGACTCCAAAATAGTGAGTAATAGTCCACGAAACGGGCCAGAATCGGCCAAAACTACGAGTGTTGATGACCGAGACGTAAGCGCACCTTGGGGTTCAACAACTATGGAAATCGTTCCGGGACACCAAAACAGTGAGTAATAGTCCATGAAGCAGGCCAGAATCGGCCAAAACTGCCAGTGATGATGACCGACACGTAAACGCACAACATGGTTCGTTAACCATGGAAACCACTCCGGGACCCCAAAGCCGTGAGTAATAGTCCATGAAACGGGCCAGAATCACCAAAACTGCCAGTGTGGATGACCGACACGTAAGCGCACCTTGGAGTTCAACAACTATGGAAATCGCTTCGGTGCCCCAAAACAGTGAGTAATAATCCAAGAAATGGGTTTGAATCGGCCAAAACTGCCAGTGTTGATAACCGACACGTAAACGCAACCCAGGGTTCGTTAATCGTGGAAATCACTCCAGTA
>NW_025228117.1:209517-210125 GCF_018294505.1 Triticum aestivum
AACATGGTTCGTTAACCATGGAAACCACTCCGGGACCCCAAAGCCGTGAGTAATAGTCCATGAAACGGGCCAAAATCACCAAAACTGCCAGTGTGGATGACCGACACGTAAGCGCACCTTGGAGTTCAACAACTATGGAAATCGCTTCGGTGCCCCAAAACAGTGAGTAATAATCCAAGAAATGGGTTTGAATCGGCCAAAACTGCCAGTGTTGATAACCGACACGTAAACGCAACCCAGGGTTCGTTAATCGTGGAAATCACTCCAATAGCCACAAATAGTGAGTAATAGTCCATGGAATGGGCCAGAATCAGCCAAAACGGCCAGTGTTGATGACCGACACATGAACGCACCACATGTTTCGTTAATTGTGGAAATCACTCTGGGATCCCAAAATGGTGAGTAATAGTTGACGAAACGGGCCAGAATCGGCCAAAACTGACAGTGTTGATGACCGACACGTAAGCGCACCTTGGGGTTCGACAACTATGAAATCGTTCCGGGACCCCAAAACAGTGAGTGATATTCATGAAACGGTCCAGAATCGGCCAAAACAGCCAGTGTTGATGACCGACACGTAAGCGCTCCCAGGGTTCTTTAATCATGGA
>NW_025228118.1:0-98364 GCF_018294505.1 Triticum aestivum
AAACAAGAGATAGGGTTGATTTCGGACCCCTCCACCAAGGGCCACGAAATTCCCCCCCTCTTCCTCCATATATACAGCCCTTAGGGCATCATTTAGACTTTGGGTTTTGTTTAGATTAAAAGTTCGCCATAGCTGCAACTTCGCGTACTTCGTTTGTGTTCAACGACCAGACAAAGGCGTCACAGAACCCCACCTTGATCAATAAAGCTTTCATCTTATATTCGCAATATCCAGATTGCAATCTTAGTTTCTTGCTTGTTCTTCGTTTGCTTGCAGGAAACAGACCCTCGTGGTCAGGTTGATCGTGCTCCGGCGTGGTCAATAACCTCTCGGAGTTGGTTTAGCGATTGCTAAGGCGCGACGTCCTCGCACGTTCGTAGTCGGATCGTCAAAGTCGACTTCCACCAAAGCGAAATCCACCATCTCATCGAAAGACGGGACACCTTTGCCTCTATCAACTACCTTGTTTTAAGTGTTGCAACTTCTTAATCATGTCACGAGTATAATAAGCAGGGACGAAAGTATGTCGCATGGCAAGTTTCAAATCATCCCAAGTAGTAGGTATATAATCAGGGTGTAACCGACAATATTCACTCCACCAAACCAAAGCATAACCAGTGAAAGAACCAACCGCAACCTTAACCTTTTTATGTTCATCGAAATTATGGGAAGCAAATATATTTTTTATGTCGAACTCCCATTCAATACATAAAGCAGGTTTAAAACGGCCATTAAATGGTGGTATAGATACATTAACCTGATCATGTGCATTTGGATGTTTGTGCACCTCTCGTGACGGTTGTGGTATTTGCAAAGGTGGTGGCACGTCTCCCGCAATCGACAAAGCCCATGAATTGACTCTGGATCCTGTCATGATTAGTAGAACAAGAAACAAAACCCAAAAATAATGTTCCTATAACTACTAGGATGTGGTGGTAAAACGCTCACAGTAAAGCAAATATTAATGTCTTACAAGTTCTTACCATGCAGCAGGCGGTGATCGGCAACCAGCGGTGTCAAGTAACTCCGAATATTGAGTAAAGCGATTGCCAGGGGAGCGTACGTATACACGGTGTAGAAATATGTGGAGCTGGGTTGGCTATATATGGTAGCAAAAGATTAGCAATAATCAATTCAAAGATGCAATGTTGAATAAACGCTCAACGACGGTACTGTGCTGGTCCTAGGCTAGACCGGACTAGAGACGCGAGCCTAGAACACTAATAAGGTCACGGCGTAGCACAACTAGCATCAATGAAGGATACTAAGTAGCTCTTGACAGCAAGATATAAGTGAAGATCACAACGGCAGTGAAGATAATGATGAAAAACAACTGCCAAGCAGGATATACAACAACTCTCTCTCCAACTTTCCTCTTGAAAAGTTTGAGACAATTTTCTGATAAATTATTTCAAAGAATGCTACTAACTCAAGCTTTCCAATGCAAAAAGAATCACTCAATTCTGAGTTGATATGAGGAGTCAAAGAATTCTAAAACTGGCCTGAAAAATTGGAACAAGTTGTGTTCACGAACTTCAGAGGGCAAAAAGACCTATTTAGAAGCCGATTTTGAGGTCTCAAATATTGAACTAGATTCTGCAACTATTTAGATGCAGCTCATCGCTAGCTTCAATTTGAGTACTCACGGAGCCAAAACGGACTTCGTATGAGGAAGATACACCTGTTTTACTGAACAGTGCGCAAAACAGATTCCAATCTGAATTCAGGTACGAGGTTGATTCTAGATAGATCCAATTTTTTTTTCTCTCTTTTTTTTCACTCTTTTTTTTCTTTTTCTTCTCTCTATTTTTCTTTCCTTTTTTTTCTCTTTTTTTTTCTCTATCTTTTTTTCTCCCTCTTTCCAAGACAAACTAGATAAGATGCAGATTGGATCAGGCGAAGATGTGAATGACCTCAACTATGATTATGACAATGAACAGTGCATAGCACGTGGTGGAAATTAATAGATGGGATGGTGGACAGCGGAAGGGATAATGATGCAGCGGCGGCGTGACTAATGTGAACAGAACTCGAAACTCTAAAGGAACTAGACACTAAGACCAGCAACTGACACGACGATGCAACCGATAATTCAACTATGCAAGCAATGAATAGAAAATTGCAAAGGCTCAGACTGGCTTGGATAAAGGATGAACAGATCTAACTTTTTTTGTGGCTTTTTCTTGGACAATAGGTAAAAAAAAAAATCTAATCTAGGAAAAACTGGAAATTCTCACCGATCAACCTGAAAACTGATACCACTTGATAGAGGCGGGGGTGTCCCGATCTTTCGATGAGATGATAACTATCGATTTGGTGGAGACGACTTTGACAATCCGACTACGAACGTGCACAACGTTGCGCCTTAGCAATTGCTAAACCAATCTCCTGAGGTTACTGACGATGCTGGAAGCACGGTCAGCCTGACCACGAAGGTCTATTCCTGCAAGCAATCGAAGAACGAGCAAGAATATGATAAAGCAATCTGAATATTGCAAATATATATGAAGTATTGATAATGGTGGGGATCCGGAAGCGGTCTTGGTCTGGTCGTTGGACACAAACGAAGTACACGAAGTTGCAATGGCTAACTTTTAACTAAACAAATCCCAAGGAAAAGCTACTAGATGGATCTACTTATATAGGAGTAAGGGGTGGCGGCCAAGGAGGTGGGAGGACGTCCCAAGGCAGCCTAAAACTAAATCTAGGTCGTACAAGGCCAATGGGCCCAAGTGGAGGTGATGTAACACCTTTGGACTTGTAGTTTGACTCGGATTCTGCTGCAGCATCAGATTGTTTCGTCCACAACTCAACGCTCCGGACGAATTTGAAGGTGATTCCAATTGGGTTGGAAAGTGCACGAAATCTAGTTTCCAACAAAAAAAGAATCACGCAATTCGGAGTCCGTATGAAAAACTTGTGTGCGTTTTGAGTCAGGTATGTCTGTGCAGTCCGAATCTGAATCCAGAACGTGAGAGACTTGGACTCTATCTTCTCTTGGGCCAAAAGTGACGTGAGAGAACTTTTTGGACAGCAAATAAACATCTCTTTCTTCCTTATCTTCATATGTGGATTGTACAAATGTCCCATACACCTGCAATTAGACAAAACACAAAAGTGTGTGAAGTATTTTTGTTCTGGATAACATAAATAGATTATTGAATAGTTTGCACTAGAAATCACTTGACAAATATGCATATATGCAATATTTTTGGTCATATCCAAGGTAGTCATGTCCTCATCACATGCGCAGGGGGAACAAGAACGGAGTTACAAGTGATGATTTCAGGACTTTGAAGCCACCATAATGGGTGCATGAAGCCTTGGACGAAATATACAAGATGCCACTTCATAAATTTCGTCCCGAGGCTATTTTAGGTGCTGCGTCACCTTATTATTGGGCCAGGCCCATGTAATTTCGAAATACATAAGTATAGGCTATTTTTAGAGTCCGTATGTGTGGGGAAACAAGAGATAGGGTTGATTTCGGACCCCTCCACCAAGGGCCACGAAATTCCCCCCTCTTCCTCCATATATACAGCCCTTAGGGCATCGTTTAGACTTTGGGTTTTGTTTAGATTAAAAGTTCGCCATAGCTGCAACTTCGCGTACTTCGTTTGTGTTCAACGACCAGACAAAGGCGTCACAGAACCCCACCTTGATCAATAAAGCTTTCATCTTATATTCGCAATATCCAGATTGCAATCTCAGTTTCTTGCTTGTTCTTCGTTTGCTCGCAGGAAACAGACCCTCGTGGTCAGGTTGATCGTGCTCCGGCGTGGTCAATAACCTCTCGGAGTTGGTTTAGCGATTGCTAAGGCGCGACATCCTCGCACGTTCGTAGTCGGATCGTCAAAGTCGACTTCCACCAAAGCGAAATCCATCATCTCATCGAAAGACGGGACACCTCTGCCTCTATCATATAGCCAACCCAGCTCCACATATTTCTACACCGTGTATACGTACGCTCCCCTGGCAATCGCTTTACTCAATATTCGAAGTTACTTGACACCGCTGGTTGCCGATCACCGCCTGCTGCATGGTAAGAACTTGTAAGACATTGATATTTGCTTTACTGTGAGCGTTTTACCACCACATCCTAGTAGTTATACGAACATTATTTTTGGGTTTTGTTTCTTGTTCTACTAATCATGACAGGATCCAGAGTCAATTCATGGGCTTTGTCGATCGCGGGAGACGTGCCACCACCTTTGCAAATACCACAACCGTCACGAGAGGTGCACAAACATCCAAATGCACATGATCAGGTTAATGTATCTATACCACCATTTAATGGCCGTTTTAAACCTGCTTTATATATTGAATGGGAGTTCGACATAAAAAATATATTTGCTTCCCATAATTTCGATGAACATAAAAAGGTTAAGGTTGCGGTTGGTTCTTTCACTGGTTATGCTTTGGTTTGGTGGAGTGAATATTGTCGGTTACACCCTGATTATATACCTACTACTTGGGATGATTTGAAACTTGCCATGCGACATACTTTCGTCCCTGCTTATTATACTCGTGACATGATTAAGAAGTTGCAACACTTAAAACAAGGTAGTGACACTGTAACAAAATATTATGATGATTTACAAACTACCTTGTTGCATTCCTCTTTAGAAGAAAGTGAAGATGATTTTATGGATAGATTTTGGGGAGGATTAAACTGTGATATTCAAGAGATACTAATTCATGAAGAGTGTTATCCTATGGACCATTTGTTTCATCTTGCTTGCAAAGCTGAACAGGAAATAAAACGACGTGTTGGCCACGAGGAGAACAAGCGCACGGTGCACATTCCAAGAGTTGATATGATTGTTCCTTCAACTACTAGGCATACTATGACAACCACATCCGTTGTTGTCAAGACTACATCACCTCCACCATGTGACACATCGCCCCCGAGAGTGGCTACATCATCTGAGTTGATCATAAGAGGTAATGACAAAGGTACTGATCTTCCATCTCTACATGAGAATGAAGAATGCCTTGTCAATTTGAATGCACCATCTGATGAGCTACCCACTACTTTGATCACACCACCTATTTTAGAGGACTACGTTGATAATTTGACTTTGCCATGTGATCAAACAACTGAAATACCAACAATTTTTAGTGCACCCATTGAATTAACTATTGATGCAAAAGAACCAATGTTTAATCATTTTGATATGACCTCTAATCTTGGTGATGATTCTGTGTTGAATGACTTATTGCATGTTTGCTTATTTAAGCATGTTGTAGCATGTAAATTTGATGCAAGTAAGGTTTATTCACCAATGTTGGGATGGTTTAATGATGAACATTGTCAATCTTTTGAAATGAATAAGAGCTTCACTTATATGTGCAAACTGAGTTGCAATATTTTCATGCCTTCTACTTCTTGTGCTAATTTTTTGGCTTTAGATTTTATGAACTATGCAAGTTACTCATCTATTCATGTCTCATATATGCAAAAATCAAGGGAAGTAAAAATGGATGACATATACATATACAACATGTACACCTTGTCTCTTTTGTTAGCCACATTTCAGATTAAGCAACGCCGAGGACGGCTTTATTTTCAAGAAAGGGAGGATGATGAGGACATGACTACCTTGGATATGACCAAAAATATTGCATATATGCATATTTGTCAGGTGATTTCTAGTGCAAACTATTCAATAATCTATTTATGTTATCCAGAACAAAAATACTTCACACACTTTTGTGTTTTGTCTAATTGCAGGTGTATGGGACATTTGTACAATCCACATATGAAGATAAGGAAGAAAGAGATGTTTATTTGCTGTCCAAAAATTTCTCTCACGTCACTTTTGGCCCAAGAGAAGATAGAGTCCAAGTCTCTCACGTTCTGGATTCAGATTCGGACTGCACAGATATACCTGACTCAAAACGCACACAAGTTTTTCATACGGACTCCGAATTGGGTGATTCTTTTTTTGTTGGAAACTAGATTTCGTGCACTTTCCAACCCAATTGGAATCACCTTCAAATTCGTCCGGAGCGTTGAGTTGTGGACGAAACAATCTGATGCTGCAGCAGAATCCGAGTCAAACTACAAGTCCAAAGGTGTTACATCACCTCCACTTGGGCCCATTGGCCTTGTACGACCTAGATTTAGTTTTAGGCTGCCTTGGGACGTCCTCCCACCTCCTTGGCCGCCACCCCTTGCTCCTATATAAGTAGATCCATCTAGTAGCTTTTCCTTGGGATTTGTTTAGTTAAAAGTTAGCCATTGCAACTTCGTGTACTTCGTTTGCGTCCAACGACCAGACCAAGACCGCTTACGGATCCCCACCATTATCAATACCTCATATATATTTGCAATATTCAGATTGCTTTATCATATTCTTGCTCGTTCTTCGATTGCTTGCAGGAATAGACCTTCGTGGTCAGGCTGACCGTGCTTTCGGCATCGTCAGTAACCTCAGGAGATTGGTTTAGCGATTGCTAAGGCGCAACGTCGTGCACGTTTGTAGTCGGATCGTCAAAGTCGTCTCCACCAAATCGATAGTTATCATCTCATCGAAAGATCGGGACACCCCCGCCTCTATCAAGTGGTATCAGTTTTCAGGTTGCTCGGTGAGAATTTCCAGTTTTTCCTAGATTAGATTTATTTTCTTACCTATTGTCCAAGAAAAAGCCACAAAAAAAGAGTTAGATCTATTCATCCTTGGTCCAAGCCAGTCTGAGCCTTTGCAATTTTCTTTTCATTGCTTGCATAGTTGAATTATCGGTTGCATCGTCGTGTCGAGTTGCTGGTCTTAGTGTCTAGTTCCTTTAGAGTTTCGAGTTCTGTTCACATTAGTCACGCAGCCGCTGCATCATTATCCCATCCGCTGTCCACCATCCAATCCACCAATTTCCACCACGTGCTACGCACTGTTTATTGTCATAATCATAGTTGAGGTCACTCACATCTTCGCCTGATCAAATCTGCATCTTATCTAGTTTGTCTTGGAAAGAGGGAGAAAAAGAAGATAAAGAAAAAAAAGAGAGAAAAAAGGAAAGAAAAAAAAGAAAAAGAGGGAGAAAAAAAAGGAAAAAAAAGCGTGAGAAAAAAAAGAGAGAAGAAAAAAAATTGGATCTATCTAGAATCAATCTCGTACCTGAATTCGGATTGGAATCTGTTTTGTGCACTGTTCAGTAAAACAGCTTGGCTATTGTTTCACATCATTATCTTTACTGCCGTTGTGATCTTCACTTATATCTTGCTGTCCAGAGCTACTTTGTATCCTTCATTGATGCTGGTTGTGCTACGACGTGACCTCATTAGTGTTCTAGGCTCGCGTCTCTAGTTTGGTCTAGCCTAGGACCAGCACAGTACCATCGTTGAGCGTTTATTCAACATTGCATCTTTGAATTGATTATTGCTAATCTTTTGCTACCATATATAGCCAACCCAGCTCCACATATTTCTACACCGTGTATACGTACGCTCCCCTAGCAATCGCTTTACTCAATATTCGGAGTTACTTGACACCGCTGGTTGCCGATCACCGCCTGCTGCATGGTAAGAACTTGTAAGACATTGATATTTGCTTTACTGTGAGCGTTTTACCACCACATCCTAGTAGTTATAGGAACATTATTTTTGGGTTTTGTTTCTTGTTCTACTAATCATGACAGGATCCAGAGTCAATTCATGGGCTTTGTCAATCGCGGGAGACGTGCCACCACCTTTGCAAATACCACAACCGTCACGAGAGGTGCACAAACATCCAAATGCACATGATCAGGTTAATGTATCTATACCACCATTTAATGGCCGTTTTAAACCTGCTTTATATATTGAATGGGAGTTCGACATAAAAAATATATTTGCTTCCCATAATTTCAATGAACATAAAAAGGTTAAGGTTGCGGTTGGTTCTTTCACTGGTTATGCTTTGGTTTGGTGGAGTGAATATTGTCGGTTACACCCTGATTATATACCTACTACTTGGGATGATTTGAAACTTGCCATGTGACATACTTTCGTCCCTGCTTATTATACTCGTGACATGATTAAGAAGTTGCAACACTTAAAACAAGGTAGTGAAACTGTAACAAAATATTATGATGATTTACAAACTACCTTGTTGCATTCCTCTTTAGAAGAAAGTGAAGATGATTTTATGGATAGATTTTGGGGAGGATTAAACCGTGATATTCAAGAGATACTAATTCATGAAGAGTGTTATCCTGTGGACCATTTGTTTCATCTTGCTTGCAAAGCTGAACAGGAAATAAAACGACGTGTTGGCCACGAGGAGAACAAGCGCACGGTGCACATTCCAAGAGTTGATATGATTGTTCCTTCAACTACTAGGCATACTATGACAACCACATTCGTTGTTATCAGGACTACATCGCCTCCACCATGTGACACATCGGCCCTGAGAGTGGCTACATCATCTGAGTTGATCATAAGAGGTAATGACAAAGGTACTGATCTTCCATCTCTACATGAGAATGATGAATGCCTTGTCAATTTGAATGCACCATCTGATGAGCTACCCACTACTTTGATCACACCACCTATTTTAGAGGACTACGTTGATAATTTGACTTTGCCATGTGATCAAACAACTAAAATACCAACAATTTTGAGTGCACCCATTGAATTAACTATTGATGCAAAAGAACCAATGTTTAATCATTTTGATATGACCTCTAATCTTGGTGATGATTCTGTGTTGAATGACTTATTGCATGTTTGCTTATTTAAGCATGTTGTAGCATGTAAATTTGATGCAAGTAAGGTTTATTCACCAATGTTGGGATGGTTTAATGATGAACATTGTCAATCTTTTGAAATGAGTAAGAGCTTCACTTATATGTGCAAACTGAGTTGCAATATTTTCATGCCTTCTACTTCTTGTGCTAATTTTTTGGCTTTAGATTTTATGAACTATGCAAGTTACTCATCTATTCATGTGCCATATATGCAAAAATCAAGGGAAGTAAAAATGGATGACATATACATATACAACATGTACACCTTGTCTCTTTTGTTAGCCACATTTCAGATTAAGCAACGTCGAGGACAGCTTTATTTTCAAGAAGGGGAGGATGATGAGGACATGACTACCTTGGATATGACCAAAAATATTGCATATATGCATATTTGTCAGGTGATTTCTAGTGCAAACTATTCAATAATCTATTTATGTTATCCAGAACAAAAATACTTCACACACTTTTGTGTTTTGTCTAATTGCAGGTGTATGGGACATTTGTACAATCCACATATGAAGATAAGGAAGAAAGAGATGTTTATTTGCTGTCCAAAAAGTTCTCTCACGTCACTTTTGGCCCAAGAGAAGATAGAGTCCAAGTCTCTCACGTTCTGGATTCAGATCCGGACTGCACAGACATACCTGACTCAAAACGCACACAAGTTTTTCATACGGACTCCGAATTGGGTGATTCTTTTTTTGTTGGAAACTAGATTTCGTGCACTTTCCAACCCAATTGGAATCACCTTCAAATTCGTCAGGAGCGTTGAGTTGTGGACGAAACAATCTGATGCTGCAGCAGAATCCGAGTCAAACTACAAGTCCAAAGGTGTTACATCACCTCCACTTGGGCCCATTGGCCTTGTACGACCTAGATTTAGTTTTAGGCTGCCTTGGGACGTCCTCCCACCTCCTTGGCCGCCACCCCTTGCTCCTATATAAGTAGATCCATCTAGTAGCTTTTCCTGGGGATTTGTTTAGTTAAAAGTTAGCCAACGCAACTTCGTGTACTTCGTTTGTGTCCAACGACCAGACCAAGACCGCTTTCGGATCCCCACCTTTATCAATACTTCATACATATTTGCAATATTCAGATTGCTTTTATCATATTCTTGCTCGTTCTTCGATTGCTTGCAGGAATAGACCTTCGTGGTCAGGTTGATCGTGCACCGGCGTGGTCAATAACCTCTGGAGATTGGTTTAGCGATTGCTAAGGCGCAACGTCGTGCACGTTTGTAGTCGGATCGTCAAAGTCGTCTCCACCAAATCGATAGTTACCATCTCATCAAAAGATCGGGACACCCCCGCCTCTATCACAAGTGAGGAGTTTTCTTGGCCTCGCTGGATTCTATAGGCGTTTTGTGAGAGATTTCAGCACCATTGCTGCACCTCTCAATGAGCTTACAAAGAAAGATGTGCCTTTTCTTTGGGGTACCGCACAGGAAGAAGCCTTCTCGGTATTGAAAGATAAGTTGACACATGCTCCTTTACTCCAACTTCCTGATTTTAATAAGACTTTTGAGCTTGAATGTGATGCTAGTGGAATTGGATTAGGAGGTGTGTTATTACAAGATGGCAAACCTGTTGCATACTTTTCTGAAAAATTGAGTGGGCCTAGTCTGAATTATTCTACTTATGATAAAGAATTATATGCTCTTGTTCGGACTTTAGAAACATGGCAACATTATTTATGGCCCAAAGAATTTGTTATACATTCTGATCATGAATCTTTGAAACATATTAAAAGTCAAGCTAAACTGAATCGTAGACATGCTAAATGGGTTCAATTCATTGAGACTTTCCCTTATGTCATTAAACACAAGAAGGGAAAAGAAAATGTTATTGCTGATGCATTGTCTCGTCGCTATACTATGCTTTCACAACTTGACTTCAAAATATTTGGTTTGGAGACCATCAAAGATCAATATGTGCATGATGCTGATTTTAAAGATGTAATGCAGAATTGTAAAGAAGGAAGAATGTGGAACAAGTTTGTTGTTAACGATGGATTTGTGTTTCGTGCTAACAAGCTATGCATTCCAGCTAGCTCCGTTCGTCTTTTGTTGTTGCAGGAGGCGCATGGAGGAGGATTAATGGGACACTTTGGCGTGAAGAAGACGGAGGACGTACTTGCTACACATTTCTTTTGGCCAAAGATGAGACGGGATGTTGAGCGTTTTATTGCTCGCTGCACTACATGTCAAAAAGCTAAGTCACGACTCAATCCTCATGGTTTATATATGCCTTTGCCTGTAACTAGTGTTCCTTGGGAGGATATATCTATGGACTTTGTTTTAGGTTTACCTCGAACAAAGAAGGGGAGGGATAGCATATTTGTTGTCGTGGATAGATTCTCGAAAATGGCACACTTTATACCATGTCATAAAAGCGATGATGCTGTTAATGTTGCTGATTTGTTCTTTCGTGAAATTATTCGTTTGCATGGTGTGCCAAATACTATTGTTTCAGATCGTGATACTAAATTTCTTAGCCACTTTTGGAGATGTTTATGGGCTAAGTTGGGGACTAAACTGCTTTTTAGTACTACTTGTCACCCCCAAACTGATGGACAAACTGAAGTAGTCAATAGAACGTTGTCTACTATGCTTAGGGCTGTTTTGAAGAATAATAAGAAAATGTGGGAGGAATGCTTGCCTCATATTGAATTTGCTTATAATCGTTCATTGCATTCTACTACTAAGATGTGCCCTTTTGAAGTTGTGTATGGTTTCCTACCTCGTGCACCTATTGATTTGTTGCCTCTTCCATCTTCGGAGAAGGTTAATTTTGATGCTAAACAACGTGCTGAATTGATTTTAAAAATGCATGAGTTAACTAAGGAAAACATTGAGCGGATGAATGCTAAATATAAACTTACTAGAGATAAGGGTAGAAAACATGTTGTGTTTGCACCTGGAGATCTTGTTTGGTTACATTTGCGTAAGGATAGATTTCCCGATTTGCGCAAATCAAAGCTAATGCCACGTGCTGATGGTCCCTTTAAGGTGTTAGAGAAAATAAATGATAATGCATATAAACTTGAGCTGCCTGCAGATTTTGGGGTTAGTCCCACTTTTAACATTGCAGATTTGAAGCCTTATTTGGGTGAGGAAGATGAACTTCCGTCGAGGACGACTTCATTTCAAGAAGGGGAGGATGATGAGGACATCAATACAATTGTTACACCCACAGCCCCTGCTGCTATACATACTGGACCAATTACTAGAGCTCGTGCACGCCAACTAAATTACCAGGTACTTTCGTTTCTTGGTAATGATTCTAATGTTCATGAGAATATGATGCTGCCTAAATTGGATACATCTGTTTTGCTTACAAATGAAGGGCCTAGCTTGGAGAAGGATGAACATTGGAGCAAGAACAAGCATGGAGATGATGGCATGCGCAAGGGGAACAATAACGGAGTTACAAGTGATGATTTCAGGACTTTGAAGCCACCATAATGGGTGCATGAAGCCTTGGACGAAATATACAAGATGCCACTTCATAAATTTCGTCCCGAGGCTATTTTAGGTGCTGCGTCACCTTATTATTGGGCCAGGCCCATGTAATTTCGAAATACATAAGTATAGGCTATTTTTAGAGTCCGTATGTGTGGGGAAACAAGAGATAGGGTTGATTTCGGACCCCTCCACCAAGGGCCACGAAATTCCCCCCTCTTCCTCCATATATACAGCCCTTAGGGCATCGTTTAGACTTTGGGTTTTGTTTAGATTAAAAGTTCGCCATGGCTGCAACTTCGCGTACTTCGTTTGTGTTCAACGACCAGACAAAGGCGTCACAGAACCCCACCTTGATCAATAAAGCTTTCATCTTATATTCGCAATATCCAGATTGCAATCTTAGTTTCTTGCTTGTTCTTCGTTTGCTCGCAGGAAACAGACCCTCGTGGTCAGGTTGATCGTGCTCCGGCGTGGTCAATAACCTCTCGGAGTTGGTTTAGCGATTGCTAAGGCGCGACGTCCTCGCACGTTCGTAGTCGGATCGTCAAAGTCGACTGCCACCAAAGCGATATCCACCATCTCATCGAAAGACGGGACACCTTTGCCTCTATCAGATTCTATAGGCGTTTTGTGAGAGATTTCAGCACCATTGTTGCACCTCTCAATGAGCTTACAAAGAAAGATGTGCCTTTTCTTTGGGGTACTGCACAGGAAGAAGCCTTCACGGTATTGAAAGATAAGTTGACACATGCTCCTTTACTCCAACTTCCTGATTTTAATAAGACTTTTGAGCTTGAATGTGATGCTAGTGGAATTGGATTAGGAGGTGTGTTATTACAAGATGGCAAACCTGTTGCATACTTTTCTGAAAAATTGAGTGGGCCTAGTCTGAATTATTCTACTTATGATAAAGAATTATATGCTCTTGTTCGGACTTTAGAAACATGGCAACATTATTTATGGCCCAAAGAATTTGTTATACATTCTGATCATGAATCTTTGAAACATATTAAAAGTCAAGCTAAACTGAATCGTAGACATGCTAAATGGGTTGAATTCATTGAGACTTTCCCTTATGTCATTAAACACAAGAAGGGAAAAGAAAATGTTATTGCTGATGCATTGTCTCGTCGCTATACTATGCTTTCACAACTTGACTTCAAAATATTTGGTTTGGAGACCATCAAAGATCAATATGTGCATGATGCTGATTTTAAAGATGTAATGCAGAATTGTAAAGAAGGAAGAATGTGGAACAAGTTTGTCGTTAACGATGGATCTGTGTTTCGTGCTAACAAGCTATGCATTCCAGCTAGCTCCGTTCGTCTTTTGTTGTTGCAGGAGGCGCATGGAGGAGGATTAATGGGACTCTTTGGCGTGAAGAAGACGGAGGACGTACTTGCTACACATTTCTTTTGGCCAAAGATGAGACGGGATGTTGAGCGTTTTATTGCTCGCTGCACTACATGTCAAAAAGCTAAGTCACGACTCAATCCTCATGGTTTATATATGCCCTTGCCTGTACCTAGTGTTCCTTGGGAGGATATATCTATGGACTTTGTTTTAGGTTTACCTCGAACAAAGAAGGGGAAGGATAGCATATTTGTTTTCGTGGATAGATTCTCGAAAATGGCACACTTTATACCATGTCATAAAAGCGATGATGCTGTTAATGTTGCTGATTTGTTCTTTCGTGAAATTATTCGCTTGCATGGTGTGCCAAATACTATTGTTTCAGATCATGATACTAAATTTCTTAGCCACTTTTGGAGATGCTTATGGGCTAAGTTGGGGACTAAACTGCTTTTTAGTACTATTGTCACCCCAAACTGATGGCCAAACTGAAGTAGTCAATAGAACATTGTCTACTATGCTTAGGGTTGTTTTGAAGAGTAATAAGAAAATGTGGGAGGAATGCTTGCCTCATATTGAATTTGCTTATAATCGTTCGTTGCATTCTACTACTAAGATGTGCCCTTTTGAAGTTGTGTATGGTTTCCTACCTCGTGCACCTATTGATTTGTTGCCTCTTCCATCTTCGGAGAAGGTTAATTTTGATGCTAAACAACGTGCTGAATTGATTTTAAAAATGCATGAGTTAACTAAGGAAAACATTGAGCGTATGAATGCCAAATATAAACTTGCTGGAGATAAGGGTAGAAAACATGTTGTGTTTGCACATGGAGATCTTGTTTGGTTACATTTGCGTAAGGATAGATTTCCTGATTTGCGCAAATCAAAGCTCATGCCACGGGCTGATGGTCCCTTTAAGGTGTTAGAGAAAATAAATGATAATGCATATAAACTTGAGCTGCCTGCAGATTTTGGGGTTAGTCCCACTTTTAACATTGTAGATTTGAAGCCTTATTTGGGTGAGGAAGATGAGCTTCCGTCGAGGACGACCTCATTTCAAGAAGGGGAGGATGATGAGGACATCAATACCATTGTTACACCCACAGCCCCTGCTGCTATACATACTGGACCAATTACTAGAGCTCGCGCACGCCAACTAAATTACCAGGTACTTTCGTTTCTTGGTAATGATTCTAATGTTCATGAGAATATGTGATGAGGACATGACTACCTTGGATATGACCAAAAATATTGCATATATGCATATTTGTCAGGTGATTTCTAGTGCAAACTATTCAATAATCTATTTATGTTATCCAGAACAAAAATACTTCACACACTTTTGTGTTTTGTCTAATTGCAGGTGTATGGGACATTTGTACAATCCACATATGAAGATAAGGAAGAAAGAGATGTTTATTTGCTGTCCAAAAAGTTCTCTCACGTCACTTTTGGCCCAAGAGAAGATAGAGTCCAAGTCTCTCACGTTCTGGATTCAGATTCGGACTGCACAGACACACCTGACTCAAAACGCACACAAGTTTTTCATACGGACTCCGAATTGGGTGATTCTTTTTTTGTTGGAAACTAGATTTCGTGCACTTTCCAACCCAATTAGAATCACCTTCAAATTCGTCCGGAGCGTTGAGTTGTGGACGAAACAATCTGATGCTGCAGCAGAATCCGAGTCAAACTACAAGTCCAAAGGTGTTACATCACCTCCACTTGGGCCCATTGGCCTTGTACGACCTAGATTTAGTTTTAGGCTGCCTTGGGACGTCCTCCCACCTCCTTGGCCGCCACCCCTTGCTCCTATATAAGTAGATCCATCTAGTAGCTTTTCCTTGGGATTTGTTTAGTTAAAAGTTAGCCATTGCAACTTCGTGTACTTCGTTTGCGTCCAACGACCAGACCAAGACCGCTTACGGATCCCCACCATTATCAATACCTCATATATATTTGCAATATTCAGATTGCTTTATCATATTCTTGCTCGTTCTTCGATTGCTTGCAGGAATAGACCTTCGTGGTCAGGCTGACCGTGCTTCCGGCATCGTCAGTAACCTCAGGAGATTGGTTTAGCGATTGCTAAGGTGCAACGTCGTGCACGTTTGTAGTCAGATCGTCAAAGTCGTCTCCACCAAATCGATAGTTATCATCTCATCGAAAGATCGGGAGCCTAGCCTCTATCAAGTGGTATCAGTTTTCAGGTTGCTCGGTGAGAATTTCCAGTTTTCCTAGATTAGATTTATTTTCTTACCTATTGTCCAAGAAAAAGCCACAAAAAAGAGTTATATCTATTCATCCTTGGTCCAAGCCAGTCTGAGCCTGTGCAATTTTCTTTTCATTGCTTGCATAGTTGAATTATCGGTTGCATCGTCGTGTCGAGTTGCTGGTCTTAGTGTCTAGTTCGTTTAGAGTTCCGAGTTCTGTTCACATTAGTCACGCCACTGCTGCATCATTATCTCTTCCGCTGTCCACCACCCATCCATCAATTTCCACCACGTGCTACCCACTATTCATTGTCATAATAATAGTTGAGATCGTTCACATCTTCACTTGATCCAATCTGCATCTTATCTAGTTTGTATTGGAAAGAGGGAGAAAAAAAGAGAGAAAAAAAACGAGAAAAAAAGGAAAAAAAAGTCAGAGAAAAAAAAGGAGAGAAAGAAAAAAAAGTGTGAGGAAAAAAAAGAGAGAAGAAAAAAAATAAAAAAATCGGCACAAACTTTTTCAGAGAAAAGTTGGAGACAAAGTTGTTGATATATCCTGCTTGGCTGTTGTTTCACCTCATTATCTTCACTGCTGTTGTGATCTTCACTTATATCTTGCTGTCAAGAGCTACTTAGTATCCTTCATTGATGCTAGTTGTGCTACGCCGTGACCTCATTAGTGTTCTAGGCTCGCGTCTCTAGTCCGGTCTAGCCTAGGACCAGCACAGTACCGTCGTTGAGCGTTTATTCAACATTGCATCTTTGAATTGATTATTGCTAATCTTTTGCTACCATATATAGCCAACCCAGCTCCACATATTTCTACACCGTGTATACGTACGCTCCCCTGGCAATCGCTTTACTCAATATTCGGAGTTACTTGAAACCGCTGGTTGCCGATCACCGCCTGCTGCATGGTAAGAACTTGTAAGACATTGATATTTGCTTTACTGTGAGCGTTTTACCACCACATCCTAGTAGTTATAGGAACATTATTTTTGGGTTTTGTTTCTTGTTCTACTAATCATGACAGGATCCAGAGTCAATTCATGGGCTTTGTCGATCGCGGGAGACGTGCCACCACCTTTGCAAATACCACAACCGTCACGAGAGGTGCACAAACATCCAAATGCACATGATCAGGTTAATGCATCTATACCACCATTTAATGGCCGTTTTAAACCTGCTTTATATATTGAATGGGAGTTCGACATAAAAAATATATTTGCTTCCCATAATTTCAATGAACATAAAAAGGTTAAGGTTGCGGTTGGTTCTTTCACTGGTTATGCTTTGGTTTGGTGGAGTGAATATTGTCGGTTACACCCTGATTATATACCTACTACTTGGGATGATTTGAAACTTGCCATGCGACATACTTTCGTCCCTGCTTATTATACTCGTGACATGATTAAGAAGTTGCAACACTTAAAACAAGGTAGTGAAACTGTAACAAAATATTATGATGATTTACAAACTACCTTGTTGCATTCCTCTTTAGAAGAAAGTGAAGATGATTTTATGGATAGATTTTGGGGAGGATTAAACCGTGATATTCAAGAGATACTAATTCATGAAGAGTGTTATCCTATGGACCATTTGTTTCATCTTGCTTGCAAAGCTGAACAGGAAATAAAACGACGTGTTGGCCATGAGGAGAACAAGCGCACGGTGCACATTCCAAGAGTTGATATGATTGTTCCTTCAACTACTAGGCATACTATGACAACCACATCCGTTGTTGTCAGGACTACATCACCTCCACCATGTGAAACATCGCCCCCGAGAGTGGCTACATCATCTGAGTTGATCATAAGAGGTAATGACAAAGGTACTGATCTTCCATCTCTACATGAGAATGATGAATGCCTTGTCAATTTGAATGCACCATCTGATGAGCTACCCACTACTTTGATCACACCACCTATTTTAGAGGACTACGTTGATAATTTGACTTTGCCATGTGATCAAACAACTGAAATACCAACAATTTTGAGTGCACCCATTGAATTAACTATTGATGCAAAAGAACCAATGTTTAATCATTTTGATATGACCTCTAATCTTGGTGATGATTCTGTGTTGAATGACTTATTGCATGTTTGCTTATTTAAGCATGTTGTAGCATGTAAATTTGATGCAAGTAAGGTTTATTCACCAAAATTGGGATGGTTTAATGATGAACATTGTCAATCTTTTGAAATGAATAAGAGCTTCACTTATATGTGCAAACTGAGTTGCAATATTTTCATGCCTTCTACTACTTGTGATAATTTTTTGGCTTTAGATTTTATGAACTATGCAAGTTACTCATCTATTCATGTGTCATATATGCAAAAATCAAGGGAAGTAAAAATGGATGACATATACATATACAACATGTACACCTTGTCTCTTTTGTTAGCCACATTTCAGATTAAGCAACGCCGAGGACGGCTTTATTTTCAAGAAGGGGAGGATGATGAGGACATGACTACCTTGGATATGACCAAAAATATTGCATATATGCATATTTGTCAGGTGATTTCTAGTGCAAACTATTCAATAATCTATTTATGTTATCCAGAACAAAAATACTTCACACACTTTTGTGTTTTGTCTAATTGCAGGTGTATGGGACATTTGTACAATCCACATATGAAGATAAGGAAGAAAGAGATGTTTATTTGCTGTCCAAAACGTTCTCTCACGTCACTTTTGGCCCAAGAGAAGATAGAGTCCAAGTCTCTCACGTTCTGGATTCAGATTCGGACTGCACAGACATACCTGACTCAAAACGCACACAAGTTTTTCATACGGACTCCGAATTGGGTGATTCTTTTTTTGTTGGAAACTAGATTTCGTGCACTTTCCAACCCAATTGGAATCACCTTCAAATTCGTCTGGAGCGTTGAGTTGTGGACGAAACAATCGGATGCTGCAGCAGAATCCGAGTCAAACTACAAGTCCAAAGGTGTTACATCACCTCCACTTGGGCCCATTGGCCTTGTACGACCTAGATTTAGTTTTAGGCTGCCTTGGGACGTCCTCCCACCTCCTTGCCCGCCACCCCTTGCTCCTATATAAGTAGATCCATCTAGTAGCTTTTCCTTGGGATTTGTTTAGTTAAAAGTTAGCCAACGCAACTTCGTGTACTTCGTTTGTGTCCAACGACCAGACCAAGACCGCTTTCGGATCCCCACCTTTATCAATACTTCATACATATTTGCAATATTCAGATTGCTTTTATCATATTCTTGCTCGTTCTTCGATTGCTTGCAGGAATAGACCTTCGTGGTCAGGTTGATCGCGCACCGGCGTGGTCAATAACCTCTGGAGATTGGTTTAGCGATTGCTAAGGCGCAACGTCGTGCACGTTTGTAGTCGGATCGTCAAAGTCGTCTCCACCAAATCGATAGTTACCATCTCATCGAAAGATCGGGACACCCCGCCTCTATCAAGTGGTTACACCCTGATTATATACCTACTACTTGGGATGATTTGAAACTTGCCATGCGACATACTTTCGTCCCTGCTTATTATACTCGTGACATGATTAAGAAGTTGCAACACTTAAAACAAGGTAGTGAAACTGTAACAAAATATTATGATGATTTACAAACTACCTTGTTGCATTCCTCTTTAGAAGAAAGTGAAGATGATTTTATGGATAGATTTTGGGGAGGATTAAACCGTGATATTCAAGAGATACTAATTCATGAAGAGTGTTATCCTATGGACCATTTGTTTCATCTTGCTTGCAAAGCTGAACAGGAAATAAAACGACGTGTTGGCCACGAGGAGAACAAGCGCACGGTGCACATTCCAAGAGTTGATATGATTGTTCCTTCAACTACTAGGCATACTATGACAACCACATCCGTTGTTGTCAGGACTACATCACCTCCACCATGTGACACATCACCCCCGAGAGTGGTTACATCATCTGAGTTGATCATAAGAGGTAATGACAAAGGTACCGATCTTCCATCTTGATAGAGGCGGAGGTGTCCCGTCTTTCGATGAGATGGTGGATTTCTCTTTGGTGGAAGACGACTTTGACGATCCGACTACGAACGTGCGAGGACGTCGCGCCTTAGCAATCGCTAAACCAACTCCGAGAGGTTATTGACCACGCCGGGGCACGATCAACCTGACCACGAGGGTCTGTTTCCTGCGAGCAAACGAAGAACAAGCAAGAAACTAAGATTGCAATCTGGATATTGCGAATATAAGATGAAAGCTTTATTGATCAAGGTGGGGTTCTGTGACGCCTTTGTCTGGTCGTTGAACACAAACGAAGTACGCGAAGTTGCAGCTATGGCGAACTTTTAATCTAAACAAAACCTAAAGTCTAAACGATGCCCTAAGGGCTGTATATATGGAGGAAGAGGGGGGAATTTCGTGGCCCTTGGTGGAGGGGTCCGAAATCAACCATATCTCTTGTTTCCCCACACATACGGACTCTAAAAATAGCCTATACTTATGTATTTCGAAATTACATGGGCCTGGCCCAATAATAAGGTAACGCAGCACCTAAAATAGCCTCGGGACGAAATTTATGAAGTGGCATCTTGTATATTTCGTCCAAGGCTTCATGCACCCATTATGGTGGCTTCAAAGTCCTGAAATCATCACTTGTAACTCCGTTCTTGTTCCCCTTGCGCATGCCATCATCTCCATGCTTGTTCTTGCTCCAATGTTCATCCTTCTCAAAGCTAGGCCCTTCATTTGTAAGCAAAACAAATGTATCCCATTTAGGCAGCATCATATTCTCATGAACATTAGAATCATTACCAAGAAACGAAAGTACCTGGTAATTTAGTTGGCGTGCACGAGCTCTAGTAATTGGTCCAGTATGTATAGCAGCAGGGGCTGTGGGTGTAACAATTGTATTGATGTCCTCATCATCCTCCCCTTCTTGAAATGAAGTCGTCCTCGACGGAAGTTCATCTTCCTCACCCAAATAAGGCTTCAAATCTGCAATGTTAAAAGTGGGACTAACCCCAAAATCTGCAGGCAGCTCAAGTTTATATGCATTATCATTTATTTTCTCTAATACCTTAAAGGGACCATCAGCACGTGGCATTAGCTTTGATTTGCGCAAATCAGGAAATCTATCCTTACGCAAATGTAACCAAACAAGATCTCCAGGTGCAAACACAACATGTTTTCTACCCTTATCTCCAGCAAGTTTATATTTAGCATTCATACGCTCAATGTTTTCCTTAGTTAACTCATGCATTTTTAAAATCAATTCAGCACGTTGTTTAGCATCAAAATTAACCTTCTCCGAAGATGGAAGAGGCAACAAATCAATAGGTGCACGAGGTAGGAAACCATACACAACTTCAAAAGGGCACATCTTAGTAGTAGAATGCAATGAACGATTATAAGCAAATTCAATATGAGGCAAGCATTCCTCCCACATTTTCTTATTACTCTTCAAAACAGCCCTAAGCATAGTAGACAATGATTGACTACTTCAGTTTGGCCATCAGTTTGGGGGTGACAAGTAGTACTAAAAAGAAGTTTAGTCCCCAACTTAGCCCATAAACATCTCCAAAAGTGGCTAAGAAATTTAGTATCACGATCTGAAACAATAGTATTTGGCACACCATGCAAGCGAATAATTTCACGAAAGAACAAATCAGCAACATTAACAACATCATCGTTTTTATGACATGGTATAAAGTGTGCCATTTTCGAGAATCTATCCACGACAACAAATATGCTATCCCTCCCCTTCTTTGTTCGAGGTAAACCTAAAACAAAGTCCATAGATATATCCTCCCAAGGAACACTAGGTACAGGCAAAGGCATATATAAACCATGAGGATTGAGTCGTGACTTAGCTTTTTGACATGTAGTGCAGCGAGCAATAAAACGCTCAACATCCCGTCTCATCTTTGGCAAAAAGAAATGTGTAGCAAGTACGTCCTCCGTCTTCTTCACGCCAAAGTGTCCCATTAATCCTCCTCCATGCGCCTCCTGCAACAACAAAAGACGAACGGAGCTAGCTGGAATGCATAGCTTGTTAGCACGAAACACAAATCCTTCGTTAACGAGAAACTTGTTCCACATTCTTCCTTCTTTGCAATTCTGCATTACATCTTTAAAATCAGCATCATGCACATATTGATCTTTGATGGTCTCCAAACCAAATATTTTGAAGTCAAGTTGTGAAAGCATAGTATAGCGACGAGACAATGCATCAGCAATAACATTTTCTTTTCCCTTCTTGTGTTTAATGACATAAGGGAAAGTATCAATGAATTCAACCCATTTAGCATGTCTACGATTCAGTTTAGCTTGACTTTTAATATGTTTCAAAGATTCATGATCAGAATGTATAACAAATTCTTTGGGCCATAAATAATGTTGCCATGTTTCTAAAGTCCGAACAAGAGCATATAATTCTTTATCATAAGTAGAATAATTCAGACTAGGCCCACTCAATTTTTCAGAAAAGTATGCAACAGGTTTGCCATCTTGTAATAACACACCTCCTAATCCAATTCCACTAGCATCACATTCAAGCTCAAAAGTCTTATTAAAATCAGGAAGTTGGAGTAAAGGAGCATGTGTCAACTTATCTTTCAATACCGAGAAGGCTTCTTCCTGTGCGGTACCCCAAAGAAAAGGCACATCTTTCTTTGTAAGCTCATTGAGAGGTGCAGCAATGGTGCTGAAATCTCTCACAAAACGCCTATAGAATCCAGCGAGGCCAAGAAAACTCCTCACTTGTGATAGAGGCGGGGGTGTCCCGATCTTTTGATGAGATGGTAACTATCGATTTGGTGGAGACGACTTTGACGATCCGACTACAAACGTGCACGACGTTGCGCCTTAGCAATCGCTAAACCAATCTCCAGAGGTTATTGACCACGCCGGTGCACGATCAACCTGACCACGAAGGTCTATTCCTGCAAGCAATCGAAGAACGAGCAAGAATATGATAAAAGCAATCTGAATATTGCAAATATGTATGAAGTATTGATAAAGGTGGGGATCCGAAAGCGGTCTTGGTCTGGTCGTTGGACACAAACGAAGTACACGAAGTTGCGTTGGCTAACTTTTAACTAAACAAATCCCCAGGAAAAGCTACTAGATGGATCTACTTATATAGGAGCAAGGGGTGGCGGCCAAGGAGGTGGGAGGACGTCCCAAGGCAGCCTAAAACTAAATCTAGGTCGTACAAGGCCAATGGGCCCAAGTGGAGGTGATGTAACACCTTTGGACTTGTAGTTTGACTCGGATTCTGCTGCAGCATCAGATTGTTTCGTCCACAACTCAACGCTCCGGACGAATTTGAAGGTGATTCCAATTGAGTTGGAAAGTGCACGAAATCTAGTTTCCAACAAAAAAAGAATCACCCAATTCGGAGTCCGTATGAAAAACTTGTGTGCGTTTTGAGTCAGGTGTGTCTGTGCAGTCCGAATCTGAATCCAGAACGTGAGAGACTTGGACTCTATCTTCTCTTGGGCCAAAAGTGACGTGAGAGAACTTTTTGGACAGCAAATAAACATCTCTTTCTTCCTTATCTTCATATGTGGATTGTACAAATGTCCCATACACCTGCAATTAGACAAAACACAAAAGTGTGTGAAGTATTTTTGTTCTGGATAACATAAATAGATTATTGAATAGTTTGCACTAGAAATCACCTGACAAATATGCATATATGCAATATTTTTGGTCATATCCAAGGTAGTCATGTCCTCATCAGTGTGCCATTTTCGAGAATCTATCCACGACAACAAATATGCTATCCCTCCCCTTCTTTGTTCGAGGTAAACCTAAAACAAAGTCCATAGATATATCCTCCCAAGGAACACTAGGTACAGGCAAAGGCATATATAAACCATGAGGATTGAGTCGTGACTTAGCTTTTTGACATGTAGTGCAGCGAGCAATAAAACGCTCAACATCCCGTCTCATCTTTGGCCAAAAGAAATGTGTAGCAAGTACGTCCTCCGTCTTCTTCACGCCAAAGTGTCCCATTAATCCTCCTCCATGCGCCTCCTGCAACAACAAAAGACGAACGGAGCTAGCTGGAATGCATAGCTTGTTAGCACGAAACACAAATCCATCGTTAACAACAAACTTGTTCCACATTCTTCCTTCTTTACAATTCTGCATTACATCTTTAAAATCAGCATCATGCACATATTGATCTTTGATGGTCTCCAACCCAAATATTTTGAAGTCAAGTTGTGAAAGCATAGTATAGCGACGAGACAATGCATCAGCAATAACATTTTCTTTTCCCTTCTTGTGTTTAATGACATAAGGGAAAGTCTCAATGAATTCAACCCATTTAGCATGTCTACGATTCAGTTTAGCTTGACTTTTAATATGTTTCAAAGATTCATGATCAGAATGTATAACAAATTCTTTGGGCCATAAATAATGTTGCCATGTTTCTAAAGTCCGAACAAGAGCATATAATTCTTTATCATAAGTAGAATAATTCAGACTAGGCCCACTCAATTTTTCAGAAAAGTATGCAACGGGTTTGCCATCTTGTAATAACACACCTCCTAATCCAATTCCACTAGCATCACATTCAAGCTCAAAAGTCTTACTAAAATCAGGAAGTTGGAGTAAAGGAGCATGTGTCAACTTATCTTTCAATACGGAGAAGGCTTCTTCCTGTGCGGTGCCCCAAAGAAAAGGCACATCTTTCTTTGTAAGCTCATTGAGAGGTGCAGCAATGGTGCTGAAATTTCTCACAAAACGCCTATAGAATCCAGCGAGGCCAAGAAAACTCCTCACGTGTGTGACCGCTTTGGGCTGCGGCCAACTCTCAATAGCTTCAATCTTGGCTTTATCAACTTCAATTCCCTGTGGAGTAACAACATAGCCAAGAAAAGATACTCGGTCGGTGCAAAAGGTGCACTTCCCAAGGTTACCAAACAAACGTGCATCACGTAGAGCAATAAAAACAGCACGTAAATGTTCCAAATGTTCTTCCAAAGATCTGCTATAAATCAATATGTCATCAAAGTAAACTACCACAAATCGTCCAATGAAAGCACGTAAAACTTCGTTCATTAATCTCATGAAAGTACTAGGTGCATTAGTTAACCCAAAAGGCATGACTAACCACTCATATAATCCAAACTTAGTTTTAAATGCTGTTTTCCATTCATCTCCCAATTTCATACGAATTTGATGGTAGCCACTACGCAAATCAACTTTGGAGAATATTGTAGAGCCACTCAATTCATCAAGCATATCATCTAGCCTAGGAATAGGATGACGATAACGAATAGTAATATTATTAATGCCTCTACTATCAACACACATACGTGATGTACCATCCTTTTTCGGCACTAGAATAATAGGAACAACACAAGGACTAAGGGATTCGCGTATATAACCTTTGTCGAGAAGCTCTTGTACTTGACGCATAATCTCCTTCGTCTCCTCTGGATTGGTACGGTATGGTGCATGATTTGGCAGTGAAGCACCGGGAATTAAGTCAATCTGATGCTCAATCCGTCGAATAGGCGGTAATCCCGGTGGCACGCCTTGTGGAAAAACGTCAGCGAACTCCTGCAAAATGGTAGTGACAGCAGGAGGCAAAGAGGAAGGCACGTCCTCGAATGAAAATAATGCCTCTTTGCACACAAAAACATAGCAAACAGATTTGCTGAAATCTAGCTCATCAATATCAGATTTGGTGGCAAATAAACATGCACTTTTCAATTTAATTTCAGAAGCAACACTAGATGGTTTATTATTAGGCTTCATTTGTTGCTCAAATTCTTTTGCCACAATCTGATTTTCACTCTTATTCTTCTCCTGTTGTGCTTTATTAGCTCTATTAATATCATCTTTCAAAATGGAATCAGGAGTCATAGGAAGCAAAGTAATATTTTTATCCTTATGAACAAGAGTATAGTGATTGTTTCTACCATGGTGTACAGAATTTTTATCAAATTGCCATGGTCTACCAAGTAATAAGGAACATGCTTGCATAGGTACCACATCACAATCAACATAATCAGCATATGTAGAGATACTAAAATGCACACGAACAGTACGTGTTACCTTAACCTTGCCGTTGTTGTTGAACCATTGGGTGTAGTAAGGATGTGGATGTGGTCTTGTGGTGAGAGAAAGCTTCTCCACCATCTCCATGCTAGCCAAGTTGTTGCAGCTCCCTCCGTCTATTATGACGCGCACAGAACGTTCCTTCACAACTCCCTTGGTATGGAACAAATTGTGCCTCTGATTTTGCTCAGCTTGTGTGACCTGCACACTCAAAACACGTTGAGCAACTAAACATTCATACCTGTCAGCGTCTTCAGGAGCCATGTATTGCGTCTCATGATCAGAATCATCTCCACCATGTTCTTCACGTGTAATAAGAGCCAATGTCTCCTCATCATAGTCACTAGCGGACTCATATCCACCATCCGCGGTAGCAATCATCACACGCGGAGATTTGCATTCCCTCGCATAATGACCTCCTCCCTTACAACGACGACAAATAATATCACTTGTGTGCCCTGTTGATGCCATGGAAGAAGAAGAACGTTGTGCAGGACCCGCAGGTGTGCTCTTGGAAGATAATGGTGGTTGTGCCTGTTTTCTTGTATCACGGCTGGAGGTGGCACCGGATGGAGGTGCTGGTGCAGTTGAAGTAGAAGATGCACGTGGTGTCCATGATGAAGGTCGGCCTGCAGAAAAGTTAGTTCGCCCCAATGCTTGTCGATCCTGCACTTCACGTTCAGCTTTACAAGCAAGATGGAATAAACGAGTGATCTTAGTATACTCCTTATAGTCTAGAATGGTCTGAATCTCTCTATTTAATCCACCCAGAAAACGTGCAAGCATAGCTTCATTCTCCTCAACAATACCACATCTAATCATGCCAGTTTGTAATTCCTGATAATATTCTTCTACAGAATTTTTCCCTTGTATTAAACGCTGCAATTTTTGAAGCAATTCACGTTGATAATATGGTGGAACCCAATGCGTACGCATAGCAGTTTTCAAAGAAGCCCAAGTAGTTGGAATAGGATATAATCTACAATGTTCAGACCACCATACACATGCAAAACTAGTGAAAGCACAAACAGCAGCAGCAACTTGTCTCTCCTCAGGATATTGTAAACATGTAAATCGTTGTTCAGTTTCTAACTCCCAAGTAAGATATATATCAGGAACATATCTACCCTCAAATGGTGGAATATTCAATTTCAGTTTAGGAATATGGACATCATCTCGTACCTGAGGTGGTGGTGCAGGCCTACCATTACGAATATATACCTGAGGTCGACCTGCTGGTGGTGGTACAGGTGGCTGCACGTAGTGTTGATTTTGATCAACCTCATCCTCATAATCTCCCACATAATCATCCTCCTCCGCATCAGCAGCAGGAGCCACAGAAGTATCAACAGCAGCACCAACAGTTTGGCCAAACGCAAGAGGAACACGGCTTGCTCGGCGGAGGTCTGCTTCGTGACGTGGAGGTAGTCGTTGTTGTTGTTGTTGTTGGAGAGGTGCGTTAGGTGCAGCGGGTGGTGGTGGTGGAAGACGCGCGAGCAATTCATTAAACTTGTTATCGAGCTTTGTTTCGAACGTCTTCTCAAGGCCAGTGATCTTCTCCATGGCCTCTTCAAAATTGTTCAGCACATCTTGCACCTGTTCAGTCATCATTTGCTGAAACTTATCATGAAGCTCCTTGTTCGATAAATTCTCCCAGTCAATCTCGTCGGCTTGTGATCCTGGCATGGTTAGCAGCAATAGAAACACACAAGAATATGATCCTACAGACTACGAACAAGTGGTGGTGGTGGGTGTCACAAATCCGTCAAGCAAATCTCAAATTCTTACCAGTTCTTACCCAGCAGCAGGCGGTGATCGGCAACCGTTGTAGTCAAAAACTCTCAAAGCTTGGATAGAGCGATTACCAGGGAGAGTCAAACGCACGACGTAGATGTATGTGGAGCTGGGAAGGCTTATAATATGGTAGCAAAAAGGGTCAGCAATAATGATAGAGGCAAAGGTGTCCCGTCTTTCGATGAGATGATGGATTTCGCTTTGGTGGAAGTCGACTTTGACGATCCGACTACGAACGTGCGAGGACGTCGCGCCTTAGCAATCGCTAAACCAACTCCGAGAGGTTATTGACCACGCCGGAGCACGATCAACCTGACCACGAGGGTCTGTTTCCTGCGAGCAAACGAAGAACAAGCAAGAAACTGAGATTGCAATCTGGATATTGCGAATATAAGATGAAAGCTTTATTGATCAAGGTGGGGTTCTGTGACGCCTTTGTCTGGTCGTTGAACACAAACGAAGTACGCGAAGTTGCAGCTATGGCGAACTTTTAATCTAAACAAAACCCAAAGTCTAAACGATGCCTAAGGGCTGTATATATGGAGGAAGAGGGGGGAATTTCGTGGCCCTTGGTGGAGGGGTCCGAAATCAACCCTATCTCTTGTTTCCCCACACATACGGACTCTAAAAATAGCCTATACTTATGTATTTCGAAATTACATGGGCCTGGCCCAATAATAAGGTGACGCAGCACCTAAAATAGCCTCGGGACGAAATTTATGAAGTGGCATCTTGTATATTTCGTCCAAGGCTTCATGCACCCATTATGGTGGCTTCAAAGTCCTGAAATTATCACTTGTAACTCCGTTCTTGTTCCCCTTGCGCATGCCATCATCTCCATGCTTGTTCTTGCTCCAATGTTCATCCTTCTCCAAGCTAGGCCCTTCATTTGTAAGCAAAACAAATGTATCCAATTTAGGCAGCATCATATTCTCATGAACATTAGAATCATTACCAAGAAACGAAAGTACCTGGTAATTTAGTTGGCGTGCACGAGCTCTAGTAATTGGTCCAGTATGTATAGCAGCAGGGGCTGTGGGTGTAACAATTGTATTGATGTCCTTATCAAGAATGGTCTGAATCTCTCTATTTAATACACCCAGAAAACGTGCAAGCATAGCTTCATTCTCCTCAACAATACCACATCTAATCATGCCAGTTTGTAATTCCTGATAATATTCTTCTACAGAATTTTTCCCTTGTCTTAAACGCTGCAATTTTTGAAGCAATTCACGTTGATAATATGGTGGAACCCAACGCGTACGCATAGCAGTTTTCAAAGCAGCCCAAGTAGTTGGAATAGGATATAATCTACAATGTTCAGACCACCATACACATGCAAAACTAGTGAAAGCACAAACAGCAGCAGCAACTCGTCTCTCCTCAGGATATTGTAAACATGTAAATCGTTGTTTAGTTTCTAACTCCCAAGTAAGATATATATCAGGAACATATCTACCCTCAAATGGTGGAATATTCAATTTCAGTTTAGGAATATGGACATCATCGCGTACCTGAGGTGGTGGTGCAGGCCTACCATTACGAATATATACCTGAGGTCGACCTGCTGGTGGTGGTACAGGTGGCTGCACGTAGTGTTGATTTTGATCAACCTCATCCTCATAATCTCCCACATAATCATCCTCCTCCGCATCAGCAGCAGGAGCCACAGAAGTATCAACAGCAGCACCAACAGTTTGGCCAAACGCAAGAGGAACACGGCTTGCTCGGCGGAGGTCTGCTTCGCGACGTGGAGGTAGTCGTTGTTGTTGTTGTTGGAGAGGTGCGTTAGGTGCAGCGGTTGGTGGTGGTGGAAGACGCGCGAGCAATTCATTAAACTTGTTATCGAGCTTTGTTTCGAACGTCTTCTCAAGGCCAGTGATCTTCTCCATGGCCTCTTCAAAATTGTTCAGCACATCTTGCACCTGTTCAGTCATCAGTTGCTGAAACTTATCATGAAGCTCCTTGTTCGATAAATTCTCCCAGTCAATCTCGTCGGCTTGTGATCCTGGCATGGTTAGCAGCAATAGAAACACACAAGAATATGATCCTACAGACTACGAACAAGTGGTGGTGGTGGGTGTCACAAATCCGTCAAGCAAATCTCAAATTCTTACCAGTTCTTACCCAGCAGCAGGCGGTGATCGGCAACCGTTGTAGTCAAAAACTCTCAAAGCTTGGATAGAGCGATTACCAGGGAGAGTCAAACGCACGATGTAGATGTATGTGGAGCTGGGAAGGCTTATAATATGGTAGCAAAAAGGGTCAGCAATAATCAATTCAGAGATGCAAAGTTGAATAAACGCTCAACGACGGTACTGTGCTGGTCCTAGGCTAGACTGTGCTAGAGACGCGAGCCTAGAACACTAACAAAATCACGGCGCGGCACGTAAACAAGGAAAAAGCACACTCTGAATTTTTTTTTGCGCTCTTTTTTTTTGCGCTGCTTTTTTTTTTTTGCGAAAAATCACTATAATGGCGAGTGTCTGAAAACTCTTCCTAGCTCAAACTGACAGGATGGGCACGAAATTTTTTCGACCAATTTTTTTTTTCGACTGCCCGGACCCAAAAACTGGAAACGGGTCAAAAAAAACTTCCTATAATGGCACGTGTCTCAAAACACTCAGAAACACCTAAAAATAGGATAGCCAGAAAATTTTTCGAAAAATGCGTTTTCGAAAAATTTTGGGCCTAAACGGAGCGTGGCTACCCGACTCTTTTTTTTTTCCCGAAACCTACTCCGGCAAGGAAACACGAATCGGAATCTAGATGGATCCCGAAAACAAACCTAATAAGCAAGGAACTCGGATTGGTGGTGGATATATGGTGGTGGTATATGGCAGCGGTGGTGGTAGCGGTGGTAGTATATGGATATGGATCGGTGGTGGTATATGGACACGGATTGGTGGTGGTATATGGATACGGATTCGGTGCGGTGGTGGTAGATGGCAGGGGCGATGATGATGGTGCGGCGGCGGCGCGACAACTTATGACCAGAACTCGAAACTCTAAAAGACTAGACTCTAAGACCAGCAACTAGACACGACGATGCAACCGCAAATTCAACAAAGCAAAAGCCTAAAAGGATTATGCAAGGCTCAGATTGGTTCGCATATGATGAACTAACCCTAATTTTTTTTGTGGCTTTTTCGTGGACTATAGGTATGAAGAACAGACTCGATCTAAACTACGAAAAACTGTAAAATCTCACCGAGCAACCTGGAAATCTGATACCACTTGATAGAGGCGGAGGTGTCCCGTCTTTCGATGAGATGGTGGATTTCGCTTTGGTGGAAGTCGACTTTGACGATCCGACTACGAACGTGCGAGGACGTCGCGCCTTAGCAATCGCTAAACCAACTCCGAGAGGTTATTGACCACGCCGGAGCACGATCAACCTGACCACGAGGGTCTGTTTCCTGCGAGCAAACGAAGAACAAGCAAGAAACTAAGATTGCAATCTGGATATTGCGAATATAAGATGAAAGCTTTATTGATCAAGGTGGGGTTCTGTGACGCCTTTGTCTGGTCGTTGAACACAAACGAAGTACGCGAAGTTGCAGCTATGGCGAACTTTTAATCTAAACAAAACCCCAGGAAAAGCTACTAGATGGATCTACTTATATAGGAGCAAGGGGTGGCGGCCAAGGAGGTGGGAGGACGTCCCAAGGCAGCCTAAAACTAAATCTAGGTCGTACAAGGCCAATGGGCCCAAGTGGAGGTGATGTAACACCTTTGGACTTGTAGTTTGACTCGGATTCTGCTGCAGCATCAGATTGTTTCGTCCACAACTCAACGCTCCGGACGAATTTGAAGGTGATTCCAATTGGGTTGGAAAGTGCACGAAATCTAGTTTCCAACAAAAAAAGAATCACCCAATTCGGAGTCCGTATGAAAAACTTGTGTGCGTTTTGAGTCAGGTGTGTCTGTGCAGTCTGAATCTGAATCCAGAACGTGAGAGACTTGGACTCTATCTTCTCTTGGGCCAAAAGTGACGTGAGAGAACTTTTTAGACAGCAAATAATCATCCCTTTCTTCCTTATCGTCATATGTGGATTGTACAAATGTCCCATACACCTGCAATTAGACAAAACACAAAAGTGTGTGAAGTATTTTTGTTCTGGATAACATAAATAGATTATTGAATAGTTTGCACTAGAAATCACCTGACAAATATGCATATATGCAATATTTTTGGTCATATCCAAGGTAGTCATGTCCTCATCATCCTCCCCTTCTTGAAAATAAAGCCGTCCTCGGCGTTGCTTAATCTGAAATGTGGCTAACAAAAAAGACAAGGTGTACATGTTGTATATGTATATGTCATCCATTTTTACTTCCCTTGATTTTTGCATATATGACACATGAATAGATGAGTAACTTGCATAGTTCATAAAATCTAAAGCCAAAAAATTAGCACAAGAAGTAGAAGGCATGAAAATATTGCAACTCAGTTTGCACATATAAGTGAAGCTGTTATTCATTTCAAAAGATTGACAATGTTCATCATTAAACCATCCCAACATTGGTGAATAAACCTTACTTGCATCAAATTTACATGCTACAACATGCTTAAATAAGCAAACATGCAATAAGTCATTCAACACAGAATCATCACCAAGATTAGAGGTCATATCAAAATGATTAAACATTGGTTCTTTTGCATCAATAGTTAATTCAATGGGTGCACTCAAAATTGTTGGTATTTCAGTTGTTTGATCACATGGCAAAGTCAAATTATCAACGTAGTCCTCTAAAATAGGTGGTGTGATCAAAGTAGTGGGTAGCTCATCAGATGGTGCATTCAAATTGACAAGGCATTCATCATTCTCATGTAGAGATGTGATGAGGACATCAATACAATTGTTACACCCACAGCCCTTGCTGCTATACATACTGGACCAATTACTAGAGCTCGTGCACGCCAACTAAATTACCAGGTACTTTCGTTTCTTGGTAATGATTCTAATGTTCATGAGAATATGATGCTGCCTAAATGGGATACATTTGTTTTGCTTACAAATGAAGGGCCTAGCTTGGAGAAGGATGAACATTGGAGCAAGAACAAGCATGGAGATGATGGCATGCGCAAGGGGAACAAGAACGGAGTTACAAGTGATGATTTCAGGACTTTGAAGCCACCATAATGGGTGCATGAAGCCTTGGACGAAATATACAAGATGCCACTTCATAAATTTCATCCCGAGGCTATTTTAGGTGCTGCGTCACCTTATTATTGGGCCAGGCCCATGTAATTTCGAAATACATAAGTATAGGCTATTTTTAGAGTCCGTATGTGTGGGGAAACAAGAGATAGGGTTGATTTCGGACCCCTCCACCAAGGGCCACGAAATTCCCCCCTCTTCCTCCATATATACAGCCCTTAGGGCATCGTTTAGACTTTGGGTTTTGTTTAGATTACAAGTTCGCCATAGCTGCAACTTCGCGTACTTCGTTTGTGTTCAACGACCAGACAAAGGCGTCACAGAACCCCACCTTGATCAATAAAGCTTTCATCTTATATTCGCAATATCCAGATTGCAATCTTAGTTTCTTGCTTGTTCTTCGTTTGCTCGCAGGAAACAGACCCTCGTGGTCAGGTTGATCGTGCTCCGGCGTGGTCAATAACCTCTCAGAGTAGGTTTAGCGATTGCTAAGGCGCGACGTCCTCGCACGTTCGTAGTCAGATCGTCAAAGTCGACTTCCACCAAAGCGAAATCCACCATCTCATCGAAAGACGGGACACCTTTGCCTCTATCAAGTGGTATCAGATTTCCAGGTTGCTCGGTGAGATTTTACAGTTTTTCGTAGTTTAGATCGAGTCTGTTCTTCATACCTACAGTCCACGAAAAAGCCACACAAAAAAAATTAGGGTTAGTTCATCATATCCGAACCAATCTGAGCCTTTGCATAATCTTTTTAGGGTTTTGCTTTGTTGAATTTGCGGTTGCATCGTCGGTCTAGTTGCTGGTCTTAGAGTCTAGTCTTTTAGAGTTTCGAGTTCTGGTCATAAGTTGTCACGCCGCCGCCGCACCATCATCATCGGCCCTGCCATCTACCACCACCGCTCTGAATTCGTATCCATATACCACCACCAATCCGTGCCCATATACCACCACCGATCCATATCCATATACTACCACCGCTACCACCACCGCTGCCATATACCACCACCATATATCCACCACCAATCCGAGTTCCTTGCTTATTAGGTTTGTTTTCGGGATCCATCTAGATTCCGATTCGTGTTTCCTTGCCGGAGTAGGTTTCGGAAAAAAAAAAGAGTCGGGTAGCCACGCTCCGTTTAGGCCCAAAATTTTTCGAAAACGCATTTTTCGAAAAAATTTCTGGCTATCCTATTTTTAGGTGTTTCTGAGTGTTTTGAGACAGGTGCCATTATAGGAAGTTTTTTTTGACCCGTTTCCAGTTTTTGGGTCCGGGCAGTCAAAAAAAAAAAATTGGTCGAAAAAATTTCGTGCCCATCCTGTCAGTTTGAGCTAAGAAGAGTTTTGAGACACTCGCCATTATAGTGATTTTTTTGATAGAGGCAAAGGTGTCCCGTCTTTCGATGAGATGGTGGATTTCGCTTTGGTGGAAGTCAACTTTGACGATCCGACTACGAACGTGCGAGGACGTCGCGCCTTAGCAATCGCTAAACCAACTCCGAGAGGTTATTGACCACGCCGGAGCACGATCAACCTGACCACGAGGGTCTGTTTCCTGCGAGCAAACGAAGAACAAGCAAGAAACTAAGATTGCAATCTGGATATTGCGAATATAAGATGAAAGCTTTATTGATCAAGGTGGGGTTCTGTGACGCCTTTGTCTGGTCGTTGAACACAAACGAAGTACGCGAAGTTGCAGCTATGGCGAACTTTTAATCTAAACAAAACCCAAAGTCTAAACGATGCCCTAAGGGCTGTATATATGGAGGAAGAGGGGGGAATTTCGTGGCCCTTGGTGGAGGGGTCCAAAATCAACCCTATCTCTTGTTTCCCCACACATACGGACTCTAAAAATAGCCTATACTTATGTATTTCGAAATTACATGGGCCTGGCCCAATAATAAGGTGACGCAGCACCTAAAATAGCCTCGGGATGAAATTTATGAAGTGGCATCTTGTATATTTCGTCCAAGGCTTCATGCACCCATTATGGTGGCTTCAAAGTCCTGAAATCATCACTTGTAACTCCGTTCTTGTTCCCCTTGCGCATGCCATCATCTCCATGCTTGTTCTTGCTCCAATGTTCATCCTTCTCCAAGCTAGGCCCTTCATTTGTAAGCAAAACAAATGTATCCCATTTAGGCAGCATCATATTCTCATGAACATTAGAATCATTACCAAGAAACGAAAGTACCTGGTAATTTAGTTGGCGTGCACGAGCTCTAGTAATTGGTCCAGTATGTATAGCAGCAAGGGCTGTGGGTGTAACAATTGTATTGATGTCCTCATCACATCTCTACATGAGAATGATGAATGCCTTGTCAATTTGAATGCACCATCTGATGAGCTACCCACTACTTTGATCACACCACCTATTTTAGAGGACTACGTTGATAATTTGACTTTGCCATGTGATCAAACAACTGAAATACCAACAATTTTGAGTGCACCCATTGAATTAACTATTGATGCAAAAGAACCAATGTTTAATCATTTTGATATGACCTCTAATCTTGGTGATGATTCTGTGTTGAATGACTTATTGCATGTTTGCTTATTTAAGCATGTTGTAGCATGTAAATTTGATGCAAGTAAGGTTTATTCACCAATGTTGGGATGGTTTAATGATGAACATTGTCAATCTTTTGAAATGAATAACAGCTTCACTTATATGTGCAAACTGAGTTGCAATATTTTCATGCCTTCTACTTCTTGTGCTAATTTTTTGGCTTTAGATTTTATGAACTATGCAAGTTACTCATCTATTCATGTGTCATATATGCAAAAATCAAGGGAAGTAAAAATGGATGACATATACATATACAACATGTACACCTTGTCTTTTTTGTTAGCCACATTTCAGATTAAGCAACGCCGAGGACGGCTTTATTTTCAAGAAGGGGAGGATGATGAGGACATGACTACCTTGGATATGACCAAAAATATTGCATATATGCATATTTGTCAGGTGATTTCTAGTGCAAACTATTCAATAATCTATTTATGTTATCCAGAACAAAAATACTTCACACACTTTTGTGTTTTGTCTAATTGCAGGTGTATGGGACATTTGTACAATCCACATATGAAGATAAGGAAGAAAGAGATGTTTATTTGCTGTCCAAAAAGTTCTCTCACGTCACTTTTGGCCCAAGAGAAGATAGAGTCCAAGTCTCTCACGTTCTGGATTCAGATTCGAACTGCACAGACACACCTGACTCAAAACGCACACAAGTTTTTCATACGGACTCCGAATTGGGTGATTCTTTTTTTGTTGGAAACTAGATTTCGTGCACTTTCCAACCCAATTGGAATCACCTTCAAATTCGTCCGGAGCGTTGAGTTGTGGACGAAACAATCTGATGCTGCAGCAGAATCCGAGTCAAACTACAAGTCCAAAGGTGTTACATCACCTCCACTTGGGCCCATTGGACTTGTACGACCTAGATTTAGTTTGAGGCTGCCTTGGGACGTCCTCCCACCTCCTTGGCCTCCACCCCTTGCTCCTATATAAGTAGATCCATCTAGTAGCTTTTCCTTGGGATTTGTTTAGTTAAAAGTTAGCCATTGCAACTTCGTGTACTTCGTTTGTGTCCAACGACCAGACCAAGACCGCTTACGGATCCTCACCTTTATCAATACTTCATATATACTCGCAATATTCAGATTGCTTTTATCATATTCTTGCTTGTTCTTCGATTGCTTGCAGGAATAGACCTTCGTGGTCAGGTTGATTGTGCTCCAGCGTGGTCAATAACCTTTCGGAGTTGGTTTAGCGATTGCTAAGGCGCAACGTCGTGCACGTTTGTAGTCGGATCGTCAAAGTCATCTTCACCAAATCGATAGTTATCATCTCATTGAAAGATCGGGACACCCCCGCCTCTATCAATATGATGCTGTCCTAAATTGGATACATTTGTTTTGCTTACAAATGAAGGGCCTAGCTTGGAGAAGGATGAACATTGGAGCAAGAACAAGCATGGAGATGATGGCATGCGCAAGGGGAACAAGAACGGAGTGACAAGTGATGATTTCAGGACTTTGAAGCCACCATAATGGGTCCATGAAGCCTTGGACGAAATATACAAGATGCCACTTCATAAATTTCGTCCCGAGGCTATTTTAGGTGTTGCGTCACCTTATTATTGGGCCAGATCCATGTAATTTCGAAATACATAAGTATAGGCTATTTTTAGAGTACGTATGTGTGGGGAAACAAGAGATAGGGTTGATTTCGGACCCCTCCACCAAGGGCCACGAAATCCCCCCCCTCTTCCTCCATATATACAGCCCTTAGGGCATCTTTTAGACCTCGGGTTTTGTTTAAATTAAAAGTTCGCCATAGCTGCAACTTCGCGTACTTCGTTTGTGTTCAACGACCAGACAAAGGCGTCACAGAACCCCACCTTGATCAATAAAGCTTTCATCTTATATTCGCAATATCCAGATTGCAATCTTAGTTTCTTGCTTGTTCTTCGTTTGCTCGCAGGAAACAGACCCTCGTGGTCAGGTTGATCGTGCTCCGGCGTGATCAATAACCTCTCGGAGTTGGTTTAGCGATTGCTAAGGCACGACGTCCTCGCACGTTCGTAGTCGGATCATCAAAGTCGACTTCCACCAAAGCGATATCCATCATCTCATCGAAAGACGGGCACCTTTGCCTCTATCAACAAACCAAGATAGCTATTGTGTATATGCGGGAACAAACTTGTGACACGAGATATGATACCAATATGATATGGTATGTATGCAATGGATGGTGTAGATCACTAATGTGCACAAGTAACGTGGCCTGGCAATACTCAAATGGCTAGTCTCGATAGGCAAGTAACGCAAAATGGGCTAGGGGTTAACAATGCAATTGCAAGGGAATATACAATGGTGTCATCGAGGTTACCGTCCTTGGTGATGATGAGAGGTGGTGTTGCCGATGTCGACCCGTTCCTAGTTAGCCGAAACACCCTAGGAAACGGAAAAACCGCAAACTCAAAATCTCAAAGGCAAATGTCAAATGGTGGTAGCGGAAAAGCGGTGGTGGTTTGCACTTGGCAATGCAGAAGTGGTGGTGGTGATTGATGAAGCAGCAATTGTCCCTAAGTAGCCGAAACACTTAGGAGACTCGAATCACTACTCAAGCAACCACTAATTCTATGGCAAGCAATATGGGTTAGGTTGCGGAAGTCGGTGCTGGCTATGCGGATGATATGGTGGAAGGCCTAGGCAAACTTGCCAAATTTTCAAAACTTTGATGGAGTCAAATTGTGTTGGTGGTATTTTTATGGGAAGGGGGATGTCAAGAGCTTCAAAACGAGCTAAAGAACGTCAAAATCTGAGTTCGGATGAATTAGTTATGGCCGAAACAAGAATCAGCCGAAGTCTGAAACTACAGGTTACGGACGTCCGTAAAGGTCGGATGTCCGAAGCGTCGGACGTCCGGGAAAGTCAGAAATCCATAAATTCGGTTAGGGTTAGGGGTTCCGATCGTCCGGAAAAGGTGGGACGTCCAGTGCTTCGTGGGGGTCCGGACATCCGTAAATTGTCGGTCGTCTGGTGGGTCGGGGTCAACGCGAAATCCGAGTTTGGGGGCGCGATTTTGAGCGGAAAATAGAGATTTCAGGGTCAAAATTCGCGGGATTTTGAGGATGAAAGATGGGGAAACTTGGGGAGATGCTAGATCCACTTGAAACCAAGCAAATCCATGGATTAAAATCAACAAAACATCATCAAGCTAACAAATCACAAAAAAAATTGGGGCTATTTTTTGGTGGGGATTTTTGGCTTTTGGGACGAAATCAACAAAATCAAGCTAGAAAAGAGGGGTCGGGGCTCCAAAAACGTGATCAACGTGGCTCATGATACCATATGATACGGGGCTAACCCGGTGTAGGCCGATCTTTCACGTTTGGAGTGGGATCCCTCGAAGAGCACGAAGAACACGGGGAAGAACGGGGAGAAATCACAAGGGGAAACACTCAAGAACAAGTCCAAATCACACATCCACTAGACAATCAAACACACAAGATCACAAGGTACATGAACAATCAAAGGGAAATAAGATACATTGTAGAGTTCATCCCAAATCCTATGAAGGAGATGAGGGCTTGAATCCTAGAAGGATCTTCCCATGAAGGGGGTCTTGAATCCCGCGGGATCTTCTCACGTGGAGGTCTTGAACTCCATGGGAGTGGTAGTCTCTCTCTCTCTCTCTCTTTCTCTCTCAAGAGTAGAGGCAGGAGCAAAGCTCACCTAAGAATGAGCTATCATATTTGCTAACCCTAGAAAGGAGGTGGAGGTGGTCTATTTATAGTCTAAGCCACGAAGGGGTAAGTGGGAGAGGGATAGAAGGCCAAAGGCCCGCGGCTGCGCACACAGGCGTCGGACGTCCGGTGGGGGTCGGACGTCCGGAAGCTCGGGACGGTTCGAACGTCCGGAAGACTTCGGACTTCCGTAAATTCTTCTCTGTCGCCGTAGCTCCGGACGTCCGACCGCTGTAGCTTTCGTCGGCAGGTGTCTTGGGCTGGCTGGAGCTCCAGGTGTCGGACGTCCGGTGTAGTCCGGTCGTCCAGGCGCTGTAGGTGTGTCGGACGTCCGGTGGCTTCCGGTCGTCCGGTCGCTGTAGAGTCCGCGGCTCCTTCTTCTTCCGTCTTCGCTTCCATGCCTCCCTCGCGGATGGTGTAGTTGTTCCTTGGCGCTTGCAGTCCTCCTCAACATCCGTGAAGCTCCGACAATACCTATGCATGCACACGGGAGAAGTGTCAAGTAGTACACCATCCTCGAAGGGGTCAAGTGAGCACGTGTAAAGGAGAAGATTCACCTTTGTGTATGTGAAGTAGAGGTTGCACGTGTCACTTGCCAAATGAACTCTTGACATGGTGATGACCGTAGGATGCTCCGCCTCAGTCGGCCTGCAGAAAAGTTAGTTCTCGCCAATGCTTGTCGAGCCTACACTTCACGTTCAGCTTTACAAGCAAGATGGAATAAATGAGTGATATTAGTATACTCCTTATAGTCTAGAATGGTCTGAATCTGTCTATTTAATCCACCCAGAAAATGTGCAAGCATAGCTTCATTCTCCTCAACAATACCACATCTAATCATGCCAGTTTGTAATTCCTGATAATATTCTTCTACAGAATTTTTCCCTTGTCTTAAGCGCTGCAATTTTTGAAGCAATTCACGTTGATAATATGGTGGAACGCAACGAGTACGCATAGCAGTTTTCAAAGCAGCCCAAGTAGTTGGAATAGGATATAATCTACAATGTTCAGACCACCATACACATGCAAAACTAGTGAAAGCACAAACAGCAGCGGCAACCCGTCTCTCCTCGGGATATTGTAAACATGTAAATCGTTGTTCAGTTTCTAACTCCCAAGTAAGATATATATCAGGAACATATCTACCGTCAAATGGTGGAATATTCAATTTCAGTTTAGGAAGATGGTCATGATCTCGTACCTGAGGGAGAGCCCTACCATTGTCATTATTTGCATGTGGACGACCTGGTGGTTGTGGTGCAGGTGGTTGCACGTAGTTTTGATTTTGATAGAGGCAAAGGTGTCCCGTGTTTCGATGAGATGGTGGATTTCGCTTTGGTGGAAGTCGACTTTGACGATCCGACTACGAACGTGTGAGGACGTCGCGCCTTAGCAATCGCTAAACCAACTCCGAGAGGTTATTGACCACGCCGGAGCACGATCAACCTGACCACGAAGGTCTGTTTCCTGCGAGCAAACGAAGAACAAGCAAGAAACTAAGATTGCAATCTGGATATTGCGAATATAAGATGAAAGCTTTATTGATCAAGGTGGGGTTCTGTGACGCCTTTGTCTGGTCGTTGAACACAAACGAAGTACGCGAAGTTGCAGCTATGGCGAACTTTTAATCTAAACAAAACCCAAAGTCTAAACGATGCCCTAAGGGCTGTATATATGGAGGAAGAGGGGGGGGGGAATTTCGTGGCCCTTGGTGGAGGGGTCCGAAATCAACCCTATCTCTTGTTTCCCCACACATACGGACTCTAAAAATAGCCTATACTTATGTATTTCGAAATTACATGGGCCTGGCCCAATAATAAGGTGACGCAGCACCTAAAATAGCCTCGGGACGAAATTTAGGAAGTGGCATCTTGTATATTTCGTCCAAGGCTTCATGCACCCATTATGGTGGCTTCAAAGTCCTGAAATCATCACTTGTAACTCCGTTCTTGTTCCCCTTGCGCATGCCATCATCTCCATGCTTGTTCTTGCTCCAATGTTCATCCTTCTCCAAGCTAGGCCCTTCATTTGTAAGCAAAACAAATGTATCCAATTTAGGCAGCATCATATTCTCATGAACATTAGAATCATTACCAAGAAACGAAAGTACCTGGTAATTTAGTTGGCGTGCATGAGCTCTAGTAATTGGTCCAGTATGTATAGCAGCAGGGGCTGTGGGTGTAACAATTGTATTGATGTCCTCATCATCCTCCCCTTCTTGAAACGAAGTTGTCCTCGACGGAAGTTCATCTTCCTCACCCAAATAAGGCTTCAAATCTGCAATGTTAAAAGTGGGACTAACCCCAAAATCTGCAGGCATCTCAAGTTTATATGCATTATCATTTATTTTCTCTAACAACTTAAAGGGACCATCAGCACGTGGCATTAACTTTGATTTGCGCAAATCAGGAAATCTATCCTTACGCAAATGTAACCAAACAAGATCTCCAGGTGCAAACACAACATGTTTTCTACCCTTATCTCCAGCAAGTTTATATTTAGCATTCATACGCTCAATGTTTTCCTTAGTTAACTCATGCATTTTTAAAATCAATTCAGCACGTTGTTTAGCATCAAAATTAACCTTCTCCGGAGATGGAAGAGGCAACAAATCAATAGGTGCATGAGGTAGGAAACCATACACAACTTCAAAAGGCCACATCTTAGTAGTAGAATGCAATGAACGATTATAAGCAAATTCAATATGAGGCAAGCATTCCTCCCACATTTTCTTATTATTCTTCAAAACAGCCCTAAGCATAGTAGACAACGTTCTATTGACTACTTCAGTTTGTCCATCAGTTTGGGGGTGACAAGTAGTACTAAAAAGCAGTTTAGTCCCCAACTTAGCCCATAAACATCTCCAAAAGTGGCTAAGAAATTTAGTATCACGATCTGAAACAATAGTATTTGGCACACCATGCAAGCGAATAATTTCACGAAAGAACAAATCAGCAACATTAACAGCATCATCGCTTTTATGACATGGTATAAAGTGTGCCATTTTCGAGAATCTATCCACGACAACAAATATGCTATCCCTCCCCTTCTTTGTTCGAGGTAAACCTAAAACAAAGTCCATAGATATATCCTCCCAAGGAACACTAGGTACAGTCAAAGGCATATATAAACCATGAGGATTGAGGCGTGACTTAGCTTTTTGACATGTAGTGCAGCGAGCAATAAAACGCTCAACATCCCGTCTCATCTTTGGCCAAAAGAAATGTGTAGCAAGTACGTCCTCCGTCTTCTTCACGCCAAAGTGTCCCATTAATCCTCCTCCATGCGCCTCCTGCAACAACAAAAGACGAACGGAGCTAGCTGGAATGCATAGCTTGTTAGCACGAAACACAAATCCATCGTTAACAAAAAACTTGTTCCACATTCTTCCTTCTTTACAATTCTGCATTACATCTTTAAAATCAGCATCATGCACATATTGATCTTTGATGGTCTCCAAACCAAATATTTTGAAGTCAAGTTGTGAAAGCATAGTATAGCGACGAGACAATGCATCAGCAATAACATTTTCTTTTCCCTTCTTGTGTTTAATGACATAAGGGAAAGTCTCAATGAATTCAACCCATTTAGCATGTCTACGATTCAGTTTAGCTTGACTTTTAATATGTTTCAAAGATTCATGATCAGAATGTATAACAAATTCTTTGGGCCATAAATAATGTTGCCATGTTTCTAAAGTCCGAACAAGAGCATATAATTCTTTATCATAAGTAGAATAATTCAGACTAGGCCCACTCAATTTTTCAGAAAAGTATGCAACAGGTTTGCCATCTTGTAATAACACACCTCCTAATCCAATTCCACTAGCATCACTTTCAAGCTCAAAAGTCTTATTAAAATCAGGAAGTTGGAGTAAAGGAGCATGTGTCAACTTATCTTTCAATACCGTGAAGGCTTCTTCCTGTGCGGTACCCCAAACAAAAGGCACATCCTTCTTTGTAAGCTCGTTGAGAGGTGCAGCAATGGTGCTGAAATCTCTCACAAAACGCCTATAGAATCCAGCGAGGCCAAGAAAACTCCTCACTTGTGTGACCGTTTTGGGCTGCGGCCAACTCTCAATAGCTTCAATCTTGGCTTTGTCAACTTCAATTCCCTGTGGAGTAACAACATAGCCAAGAAAAGATACTCGGTCGGTGCAAAAGGTGCACTTCCCAAGGTTACCAAACAAACGTGCATCACGTAGAGCAATAAAAACAGCACGTAAATGTTCCAAATGTTCTTCCAAAGATCTGCTATAAATCAGTATGTCATCAAAGTAAACTACCACAAATCGTCCAATGAAAGCACGTAAAACTTCGTTCATTAATCTCATGAAAGTACTAGGTGCATTAGTTAACCCAAAAGGCATGACTAACCACTCATATAATCCAAACTTAGTTTTAAATGCTGTTTTCTTGTATCACGGCTGGAGGTGGCACCTGATGGAGGTGCTGGTGCAGTTGAAGTAGAAGATGCACGTGGTGTCCATGATGAAGGTCGGCCTGCAGAAAAGGTAGTTCGCCCCAATGCTTGTCGATCCTGCACTTCACGTTCAGCTTTACAAGCAAGATGGAATAAACGAGTGATATTAGTATACTCCTTATAGTCTAGAATGGTCTGAATCTCTCTATTTAATCCACCCAGAAAACGTGCAAGCATAGCTTCATTCTCCTCAACAATACCACATCTAATCATGCCAGTTTGTAATTCCTGATAATATTCTTCTACAGAATTTTTCCCTTGTCTTAAACGCTGCAATTTTTGAAGCAATTCACGTTGATAATATGGTGGAACCCAACGCGTACGCATAGCAGTTTTCAAAGCAGCCCAAGTAGTTGGAATAGGATATAATCTACAATGTTCAGACCACCATACACATGCAAAACTAGTGAAAGCACAAACAGCAGCAGCAACTCGTCTCTCCTCAGGATATTGTAAACATGTAAATCGTTGTTCAGTTTCTAACTCCCAAGTAAGATATATATCAGGAACATATCTACCCTCAAATGGTGGAATATTCAATTTCAGTTTAGGAATATGGACATCATCGCGTACCTGAGGTGGTGGTGCAGGCCTACCATTACGAATATATACCTGAGGTCGACCTGGTGGTGGTGGTACAGGTGGCTGCACGTAGTGTTGATTTTGATCAACCTCATCCTCATAGTCTCCCACATAATCATCCTCCTCCGCATCAGCAGCAGGAGCCACAGAAGTATCAACAGCAGCACCAACAGTTTGGCCAAACGCAAGAGGAACACGGCTTGCTCGGCGGAGGTCTGCTTCGCGACGTGGAGGCAGACGTTGTTGTTGTTGGAGAGGTGCGTTAGCTGCAGCGGGTGGTGGTGGTGGAAGACGCGCGAGCAATTCATTAAACTTGTTATCGAGCTTTGTTTCGAACGTCTTCTCAAAGCCAGTGATCTTCTCCATGGCCTCTTCAAAATTGTTCAGCACATCTTGCACCTGTTCAGTCATCATTTGCTGAAACTTATCATGAAGCTCCTTGTTCGATAAATTCTCCCAGTCAATCTCGTCGGCTTGTGATCCTGGCATGGTTAGCAGCAATAGAAACACACAAGAATATGATCCTACAGACTACGAAGAAGTGGAGGTGGTGGGTTGATAGAGGCGGGGGTGTCCCGATCTTTCGATGAGATGATAACTATCGATTTGGTGAAGATGACTTTGACGATCCGACTACAAACGTGCACGACGTTGCGCCTTAGCAATCGCTAAACCAACTCCGAAAGGTTATTGACCACGCTGGAGCACAATCAACCTAACCACGAAGGTCTATTCCTGCAAGCAATCGAAGAACAAGCAAGAATATGATAAAAGCAATCTGAATATTGCGAATATATATGAAGTATTGATAAAGGTGAGGATCCGTAAGTGGTCTTGGTCTGGTCGTTGGACACAAACGAAGTACACGAAGTTGCAATGGCTAACTTTTAACTAAACAAATCCCAAGGAAAAGCTACTAGATGGATCTACTTATATAGGAGCAAGGGGTGGCGGCCAAGGAGGTGGGAGGACGTCCCAAGGCAGCCTAAAACTAAATCTAGGTCGTACAAGGCCAATGGGCCCAAGTGGAGGTGATGTAACACCTTTGGACTTGTAGTTTGACTCGGATTCTGCTGCAGCATCAGATTATTTCGTCCACAACTCAACGCTCCGGACGAATTTGAAGGTGATTCCAATTGGGTTGGAAAGTGCACGAAATCTAGTTTCCAACAAAAAAAGAATCACCCAATTCGGAGTCCGTATGAAAAACTTGTGTGCGTTTTGAGTCAGGTGTGTCTGTGCAGTCCGAATCTGAATCCAGAACGTGAGAGACTTGGACTCTATCTTCTCTTGGGCCAAAAGTGACGTGAGAGAACTTTTTGGACAGCAAATAAACATCTCTTTCTTCCTTATCTTCATATGTGGATTGTACAAATGCCCCATACACCTGCAATTAGACAAAACACAAAAGTGTGTGAAGTATTTTTGTTCTGGATAACATAAATAGATTATTGAATAGTTTGCACTAGAAATCACCTGACAAATATGCATATATGCAATATTTTTGGTCATATCCAAGATAGTCATGTCCTCATCTCTTCCCAAGGTTACCAAACAAACGTGCATCACGTAGAGCAACGAACACAGCACGTAAATGTTCCAAATGTTCTTCCAAAGATCTGCTATAAATCAATATGTCATCAAAGTAAACTACCACAAATCGTCCAATGAAAGCACGTAAAACTTCGTTCATTAATCTCATGAAAGTACTAGGTGCATTAGTTAACCCAAAAGGCATGACTAACCACTCATATAATCCAAACTTAGTTTTAAATGTTGTTTTCCATTCATCTCCCAATTTCATACGAATTTGATGGTAGCCACTACGCAAATCAACTTTGGAGAATATTGTAGAGCCACTCAATTCATCAAGCATATCATCTAGCCGTAGGATGACGATAACGAATAGTAATATTATTAATGCCTCTACAATCAACACACATACGTGATGTACCATCCTTTTTCGGCACTAGAATAATAGGAACAGCACAAGGACTAAGGGATTCGCGTATATAACCTTTGTCGACAAGCTCTTGTACTTGACGCATAATCTCCTTCGTCTCCTCTGGATTGGTACGGTATGGTGCACGGTTTGGCAGTGAAGCACCGGGAATTAAGTCAATCTGATGCTCAATCCCTCGAATAGGCGGTAATCCCGGTGGCACGTCTTGTGGAAAAACGTCAGCGAACTGCTGCAAAATGTTAGTGACAGCAGGAGGCAAAGAGGAAGGCACGTCCTCGAATAAAAATAATGCCTCTTTGCACACAAAAGCATAGCAAACAGATTTGCTGAAATCTAGCTCATCAATATCAGATTTGGTGGCAAATAAACATGCACTTTTCAATTTAATTTCAGAAGCAACACTAGATGGTTTATTATTAGGCTTCATTTGTTGCTCAAATTCTTTTGCCACAATCTGATTTTCACTCTTATTCTTCTCCTGTTGTGCTTTATTAGCTCTATTAATATCATCTTTCAAAATGGAATCAGGAGTCATAGGAAGCAAAGTAATATTTTTATCCTTATGAACAAGAGTATAGTGATTGTTTCTACCATGGTGTACAGAATTTTTATCAAATTGCCATGGTCTACCAAGTAATAAGGAACATGCTTGCATAGGTACCACATCACAATCAACATAATCAGCATATGTAGAGATACTAAAATGCACACGAACAGTACGTTTTACCTTAACCTTGCCGCTGTTGTTGAACCATTGGATGTAGTAAGGATGGGGATGTGGTCTTGTGGTGAGAGAAAGCTTCTCCACCATCTCCATGCTAGCCAAGTTGTTGCAGCTCCCTCCGTCTATGATGACGCGCACAGAACGTTCCTTCACAACTCCCTTGGTATGGAACAAATTGTGCCTCTGATTTTGCTCAGCTTGTGTGACCTGCACACTCAAAACACGTTGAGCAACTAAACATTCATACCTGTCAGCGTCTTCAGGAGCCATGTATTGCGTCTCATGATCAGAATCATCTCCACCATGTTCTTCACGTGTAATAAGAGCCAAAGTCTCCTCATCATAGTCACTAGCGGACTCATATCCACCATCCGCGGTTGCAATCATCACACGCGGAGATTTGCATTCTCTCGCATAATGACCTCCTCCCTTACAACAACGACAAATAATATCACTTGTGTGCCCTGTTGATGCCATGGAAGAAGAAGAACGCTGTGCAGGCCCCGCAGGTGCGCTCTTGGCAGATAATGGTGGTTGTGCCTGTTTTCTTGAATCACGGCTGGAGGTGGCACCGGATGGAGGTGCTGGTGCAGTTGAAGTAGAAGATGCACGTGGTGTCCATGATGAAGGTCGGCCTGCAGAAAAGTTTGTTCGCCCCAATGCTTGTCGATCCTGCACTTCACGTTCAGCTTTACAAGCAAGATGGAATAAACGAGTGATATTAGTATACTCCTTATAGTCTAAAATGGTCTGAATCTTTCTATTTAATCCACCCAGAAAACGTGCAAGCATAGCTTCATTCTCCTCAACAATACCACATCTAATCATGCCAGTTTGTAATTCCTGATAATATTCTTCTACAGAATTTTTCCCTTGTCTTAAACGCTGCAATTTTTGAAGCAATTCACGTTGATAATATGGTGGAACCCAACGCGTACGCATAGCAGTTTTCAAAGCAGCCCAAGTAGTTGGAATAGGATATAATCTACAATGTTCAGACCACCATACACATGCAAAACTAGTGAAAGCACAAACAGCAGCAGCAACTCGTCTCTCCTCAGGATATTGTAAACATGTAAATCGTTGTTCAGTTTCTAACTCCCAAGTAAGATATATATCAGGAACATATCTACCCTCAAATGGTGGAATATTCAATTTCAGTTTAGGAATATGGACATCATCGCGTACCTGAGGTGGTGGTGCAGGCCTACCATTACGAATATATACCTGAGGTCGACCTGGTGGTGGTGGTACAGGTGGCTGCACGTAGTGTTGATTTTGATCAACCTCATCCTCATAGTCTCCCACATAATCATCCTCCTCCGCATCAGCAGCAGGAGCCACAGAAGTATCAACAGCAGCACCAACAGTTTGGCCAAACGCAAGAGGAACACGGCTTGCTCGGCGGAGGTCTGCTTCGCGACGTGGAGGCAGACGTTGTTGTTGTTGGAGAGGTGCGTTAGCTGCAGCGGGTGGTGGTGGTGGAAGACGCGCGAGCAATTCATTAAACTTGTTATCGAGCTTTGTTTCGAACGTCTTCTCAAAGCCAGTGATCTTCTCCATGGCCTCTTCAAAATTGTTCAGCACATCTTGCACCTGTTCAGTCATCATTTGCTGAAACTTATCATGAAGCTCCTTGTTCGATAAATTCTCCCAGTCAATCTCGTCGGCTTGTGATCCTGGCATGGTTAGCAGCAATAGAAACACACAAGAATATGATCCTACAGACTACGAAGAAGTGGAGGTGGTGGGTTGATAGAGGCGGGGGTGTCCCGATCTTTCGATGAGATGATAACTATCGATTTGGTGAAGATGACTTTGACGATCCGACTACAAACGTGCACGACGTTGCGCCTTAGCAATCGCTAAACCAACTCCGAAAGGTTATTGACCACGCTGGAGCACAATCAACCTAACCACGAAGGTCTATTCCTGCAAGCAATCGAAGAACAAGCAAGAATATGATAAAAGCAATCTGAATATTGCGAATATATATGAAGTATTGATAAAGGTGAGGATCCGTAAGTGGTCTTGGTCTGGTCGTTGGACACAAACGAAGTACACGAAGTTGCAATGGCTAACTTTTAACTAAACAAATCCCAAGGAAAAGCTACTAGATGGATCTACTTATATAGGAGCAAGGGGTGGCGGCCAAGGAGGTGGGAGGACGTCCCAAGGCAGCCTAAAACTAAATCTAGGTCGTACAAGGCCAATGGGCCCAAGTGGAGGTGATGTAACACCTTTGGACTTGTAGTTTGACTCGGATTCTCCTGCAGCATCAGATTGTTTCGTCCACAACTCAACGCTCTGGACGAATTTGAAGGTGATTCCAATTGGGTTGGAAAGTGCACGAAATCTAGTTTCCAACAAAAAAAGAATCACCCAATTCGGAGTCCGTATGAAAAACTTGTGTGCGTTTTGAGTCAGGTGTGTCTGTGCAGTCCGAATCTGAATCCAGAACGTGAGAGACTTGGACTCTATCTTCTCTTGGGCCAAAAGTGACGTGAGAGAACTTTTTGGACAGCAAATAAACATCTCTTTCTTCCTTATCTTCATATGTGGATTGTACAAATGTCCCATACACCTGCAATTAGACAAAACACAAAAGTGTGTGAAGTATTTTTGTTCTGGATAACATAAATAGATTATTGAATAGTTTGCACTAGAAATCACCTGACAAATATGCATATATGCAATATTTTTGGTCATATCCAAGGTAGTCATGTCCTCATCATCCTCCCCTTCTTGAAAATAAAGCCGTCCTCGGCGTTGCTTAATCTGAAATGTGGCTAACAAAAGAGACAAGGTGTACATGTTGTATATGTATATGTCATCCATTTTTACTTCCCTTGATTTTTGCATATATGACACATGAATAGATGAATAACTTGCATAGTTGATAAAATCTAAAGCCAAAAAATTAGCACAAGAAGTAGAAGGCATGAAAATATTGCAACTCAGTTTGCACATATAAGTGAAGCTCTTATTCATTTCAAAAGATTGACAATGTTCATCATTAAACCATCCCAACATTGGTGAATAAACCTTACTTGCATCAAATTTACATGCTACAACATGCTTAAATAAGCAAACATGCAATAAGTCATTTAACACAGAATCATCACCAAGATTAGAGGTCATATCAAAATGATTAAACATTGGTTCTTTTGCATCAATAGTTAATTCAATGGGTGCACTCAAAATTGTTGGTATTTCAGTTGTTTGATCACATGGCAAAGTCAAATTATCAACGTAGTCCTCTAAAATAGGTGGTGTGATCAAAGTAGTGGGTAGCTCATCAGATGGTGCATTCAAATTGACAAGGCATTCATCATTCTCATGTAGAGATGGAAGATCAGTACCTTTGTCATTACCTCTTATGATCAACTCAGATGATGTAGCCACTCTCGGGGGCGATGTGTCACATGGTGGAGGTGATGTAGTCCTGACAACAACGGATGTGGTTGTCATAGTATGCCTAGTAGTTGAAGGAACAATCATATCAACTCTTGGAATGTGCACCGTGCGCTTGTTCTCCTCGTGGCCAACACGTCGTTTTATTTCCTGTTCAGCTTTGCAAGCAAGATGAAACAAATTGGCCATAGGATAACACTCTTCATGAATTAGTATCTCTTGAATATCACAGTTTAATCCTCCCCAAAATCTATCCATAAAATCATCTTCACTTTCTTCTAAAGAGGAATGCAACAAGGTAGTTTGTAAATCATCATAATATTTTGTTACAGTTTCACTACCTTGTTTTAAGTGTTGCAACTTCTTAATCATGTCACGAGTATAATAAGCAGGGACGAAAGTATGTCGCATGGCAAGTTTCAAATCATACCAAGTAGTAGGTATATAATCAGGGTGTAACCGACAATATTCACTCCACCAAACCAAAGCATAACCAGTGAAAGAACCAACCGCAACCTTAACCTTTTTATGTTCATCGAAATTATGGGAAGCAAATATATTTTTTATGTCGAACTCCCATTCAATATATAAAGCAGGTTTAAAACGGCCATTAAATGGTGGTATAGATACATTAACCTGATCATGTGCATTTGGATATTTGTGCACCTCTCGTGACGGTTGTGGTATTTGCAAAGGTGGTGGCACGTCTCCCGCGATCGACGAAGCCCATGAATTGACTCTGGATCCTGTCATGATTAGTAGAACAAGAAACAAAACCCAAAAATAATGTTCCTATAACTACTAGGATGTGGTGGTAAAACGCTCACAGTAAAGCAAATATCAATGTCTTACACGTTGATAGAGGCAAAGGTGTCCCGTCTTTCGATGAGATGATGGATTTCGCTTTGGTGGAAGTCGACTTTGACGATCCGACTACGAACGTGCGAGGACGTCGCGCCTTAGCAATCGCTAAACCAACTCCGAGAGGTTATTGACCACGCTGGAGCACGATCAACCTGACCACGAGGGTCTGTTTCCTGCGAGCAAACGAAGAACAAGCAAGAAACTAAGATTGCAATCTGGATATTGCGAATATAAGATGAAAGCTTTATTGATCAAGGTGGGGTTCTGTGACGCCTTTGTCTGGTCGTTGAACACAAACGAAGTACGCGAAGTTGCAGCTATGGCGAACTTTTAATCTAAACAAAACCCAAAGTCTAAACGATGCCCTAAGGGCTGTATATATGGAGGAAGAGGGGGAGAATTTCGTGGCCCTTGGTGGAGGGGTCCGAAATCAACCCTATCTCTTGTTTTCCCACACATACGGACTCTAAAAATAGCCTATACTTATGTATTTCGAAATTACATGGGCCTGGCCCAATAATAAGGTGACGCAGCACCTAAAATAGCCTCGGGACGAAATTTATGAAGTGGCGTCTTGTATATTTCGTCCAAGGCTTCATGCACCCATTATGGTGGCTTCAAAGTCCTGAAATCATCACTTGTAACTCCGTTCTTGTTTCCCTTGCGCATGCCATCATCTCCATGCTTGTTCTTGCTCCAATGTTCATCCTTCTCCAAGCTAGGCCCTTCATTTGTAAGCAAAACAAATGTATCCAATTTAGGCAGCATCATATTCTCATGAACATTAGAATCATTACCAAGAAACGAAAGTACCTGGTAATTTAGTTGGCGTGCACGAGCTCTAGTAATTGGTCCAGTATGTATAGCAGCAGGGGCTGTGGGTGTAACAATTGTATTGATGTCCTCATCAGATTTTGATCAACCTCATCCTCGTAATCTCCCACATAATCATCCTCCTCCGCATCAGCAGCAGGAGCCACAGAAGTATCAACAGCAGCACCAACAGTTTGGCCAAACACAAGAGGGACACGGCTCGCTCGTTGGAGGTCTGTTTTGCGATGTGGAGGTAGTCGTCGTTGTTGTTGTTGGAGAGGTGCGTTAGGTGCAGCGGCTGGTGGTGGTGGAAGACGCGCGAGCAATTCATTAAACTTGTTATCGAGCTTTGTTTCGAACGTCTTCTCCATGCCATCTATCTTCTCCATGGCCTCTTTGATGAGGACATGACTACCTTGGATATGACCAAAAATATTGCATATATGCATATTTGTCAGGTGATTTCTAGTGCAAACTATTTAATAATCTATTTATGTTATCCAGAACAAAAATACTTCACACATTTTTGTGTTTTGTCTAATTGCAGGTGTATGGGACATTTGTACAATCCACATATGAAGATAAGGAAGAAAGAGATGTTTATTTGCTGTCCAAAAAGTTCTCTCACGTCACTTTTGGCCTAAGAGAAGATAGAGTCCAAGTCTCTCACGTTCTGGATTCAGATTCGGACTGCACAGACATACCTGACTCAAAACGCACACAAGTTTTTCATACGGACTCCGAATTGGGTGATTCTTTTTTGTTGGAAACTAGATTTCGTGCACTTTCCAACCCAATTGGAATCACCTTCAAATTCGTCCGGAGCGTTGAGTTGTGGACGAAACAATCTGATGTTGCAGCAGAATCCGAGTCAAACTACAAGTCCAAAGGTGTTACATCACCTCCACTTGGGCCCATGAGCCTTGTACGGCCTAGGGTTAGTTTTAGGCTGCCTTGGGACGTCCTCACACCTCCTTGGCCGCCACCCCTTGCTCCTATATAAGTAGATCCATCTAGTAGCTTTTTCCTTGGGATTTGTTTAGTTAAAAGTTAGCCATTGCAACTTCGTGTACTTCGTTTGTGTCCAACGACCAGACCAAGACCGCTTCCGGATCCCCACCATTATCAATACCTCATATATATTTGCAATATTCAGATTGCTTTATCATATTCTTGCTCGTTCTTCGATTGCTTGCAGGAATAGACCTTCGTGGTCAGGCTGACCGTGCTTCCGGCGTCGTCAGTAACCTCAGGAGATTGGTTTAGCGATTGCTAAGGCGCAACGTCGTGCACGTTTGTAGTCGGATTGTCAAAGTCGTCTCCACCAAATCGATAGTTATCATCTCATCGAAAGATCGGGACCCTCGCCTCTATCAAGTGGTATCAGATTTCCAGGTTGCTCGGTGAGATTTTACAGCTTTTCGTAGTTTAGATCGAGTCTGTTCTTCATACCTACAGTCCATGAAAAAGCCAAAAAGAAAATTGGATCTATCTAGAATCAATCTCGTACCTGAATTCAGATTGGAATCTGTTTTGCGCACTGTTCAGTAAAACAGGTGTATCTTCCTCATACGAAGTCCGTTTTGGCTCCGTGAGTACTCAAATTGAAGATAGCGACGAGCCGCATCTAAATAGTTGCAGAAGCAAGTTCAATATTTGACACCTCAAAATCGGCTTCTAAATAGGTCTTTTTACCCTCCGAAGTTCGTGAACACAGCTTGCTCCAATTTTTTAGGCCAGTTTTAGAATTCTTTGACTCCTCATATCAACTCGGAATTGAGTGATTCTTTTTGCATTGGAAAGCTTGAGTTAGTAGCATTCTTTGAAAGAATTTATCAGAAAATTGTCTCAAACTTTTCAAGAGGAAAGTTGGAGAGAGAGTTGTTGTATATCCTGCTTGGCAGTTGTTTTTCATCATTATCTTCACGGCCGTTGTGATCTTCACTTATATCTTGCTGTCAAGAGCTACTTAGTATCCTTAATTGATGCTAGTTGTGCTACGCCGTGACCTTATTAGTGTTCTAGGCTCGCGTCTCTAGTCCGGTCTAGCCTAGGACTAGCACAGTACCGTCGTTGAGCGTTTATTCAACATTGCATCTTTGAATTGATTATTGCTAATCTTTTGCTACCATATATAGCCAACTCAGCTCCACATATTTCTACACCGTGTATACGTACGCTCCCCTGGCAATCGCTTTACTCAATATTCGGAGTTACTTGACACCGCTGGTTGCCGATCACCGCCTGCTGCATGGTAAGAACTTGTAAGACATTGATATTTGCTTTACTGTGAGCGTTTTACCACCACATCCTAGTAGTTATAGGAACATTATTTTTGGGTTTTGTTTCTTGTTCTACTAATCATGACAGGATCCAGAGTCAATTCATGGGCTTTGTCGATCGCGGGTGACGTGCCACCACCTTTGCAAATACCACAACCGTCACGAGAGGTGCACAAACATCCAAATGCACATGATCAGGTTAATGTATCTATACCACCATTTAATGGCCGTTTTAAACCTGCTTTATATATTGAATGGGAGTTCGACATAAAAAATATATTTGCTTCCCATAATTTCGATGAACATAAAAAGGTTAAGGTTGCGGTTGGTTCTTTCACTGGTTATGCTTTGGTTTGGTGGAGTGAATATTGTCGGTTACACCTTGATTATATACCTACTACTTGGGATGATTTGAAACTTGCCATGCGACATACTTTCGTCCCTGCTTATTATACTCGTGACATGATTAAGAAGTTGCAACACTTAAAACAAGGTAGTGAAACTGTAACGAAATATTATGATGATTTACAAACTACCTTGTTGCATTCCTCTTTAGAAGAAAGTGAAGATGATTTTATGGATAGATTTTGGGGAGGATTAAACCATGATATTCAAGAGATACTAATTCATGAAGAGTGTTATCCTATGGACCATTTGTTTCATCTTGCTTGCAAAGCTGAACAGGAAATAAAACGACGTGTTGGCCACGAGGAGAACAAGCGCACGGTGCACATTCCAAGAGTTGATATGATTGTTCCTTCAACTACTAGGCATACTATGACAACCACATCCGTTGTTGTCAGGACTACATCACCTCCACCATGTGACACATCGCCCCCGAGAGTGGCTACATCATCTGAGTTGATCATAAGAGGTAATGACAAAGGTACTGATCTTCCATCTCTACATGAGAATGATGAATGCCTTGTCAATTTGAATGCACCATCTGATTAGCTACCCACTACTTTGATCACACCACCTATTTTAGAGGACTACGTTGATAATTTGACTTTGCCATGTGATCAAACAACTGAAATACCAACAATTTTGAGTGCACCCATTGAATTAACTATTGATGCAAAAGAACCAATGTTTAATCATTTTGATATGACCTCTAATCTTGGTGATGATTCTGTGTTGAATGACTTATTGCATGTTTGCTTATTTAAGCATGTTGTAGCATGTAAATTTGATGCAAGTAAGGTTTATTCACCAATGTTGGGATGGTTTAATGATGAACATTGTCAATCTTTTGAAATGAATAACAGCTTCACTTATATGTGCAAACTGAGTTGCAATATTTTCATGCCTTCTACTTCTTGTGCTAATTTTTTGGCTTTAGATTTTATGAACTATGCAAGTTACTCATCTATTCATGTGTCATATATGCAAAAATCAAGGGAAGTAAAAATGGATGACATATACATATACAACATGTACACCTTGTCTTTTTTGTTAGCCACATTTCAGATTAAGCAACGCCGAGGACGGCTTTATTTTCAAGAAGGGGAGGATGATGAGGACATGACTACCTTGGATATGACCAAAAATATTGCATATATGCATATTTGTCAGGTGATTTCTAGTGCAAACTATTCAATAATCTATTTATGTTATTCAGAACAAAAATACTTCACACACTTTTGTGTTTTGTCTAATTGCAGGTGTATGGGACATTTGTACAATCCACATATGAAGATAAGGAAGAAAGAGATGTTTATTTGCTGTTCAAAAAGTTCTCTCACGTCACTTTTGGCCCAAGAGAAGATAGAGTCCAAGTCTCTCACGTTCTGGATTCAGATTCGGACTGCACAGACATACCTGACTCAAAACGCACACAAGTTTTTCATACGGACTCCGAATTGGGTGATTCTTTTTTTGTTGGAAACTAGATTTCGTGCACTTTCCAACCCAATTGGAATCACCTTCAAATTCGTCCGGAGCGTTGAGTTGTGGATGAAACAATCTGATGCTGCAGCAGAATCCGAGTCAAACTACAAGTCCAAAGGTGTTACATCACCTCCACTTGGGCCCATGAGCCTTGTACGACCTAGGGTTAGTTTTAGGCTGCCTTGGGACGTCCTCCCACCTCCTTGGCCGCCACCCCTTGCTCCTATATAAGTAGATCCATCTAGTAGCTTTTTCCTTGGGATTTGTTTAGTTAAAAGTTAGCCATTGCAACTTCGTGTACTTCGTTTGTGTCCAACGACCAGACCAAGACCGCTTACGGATTCCCACCATTATCAATACCTCATATATATTTGCAATATTCAGATTGCTTTATCATATTCTTGCTCGTTCTTCGATTGCTTGCAGGAATAGACCTTCGTGGTCAGGCTGACCGTGCTTCCAGCATCGTCAGTAACCTCAGGAGATTGGTTTAGCGATTGCTAAGGCGCAACGTCGTGCACGTTTGTAGTCGGATCGTCAAAGTCGTCTCCACCAAATCGATAGTTATCATCTCATCGAAAGATCGGGACACCCCGCCTCTATCACATTGGAAAGCTTGAGTTAGTAGCATTCTTTGAAAGAATTTATCAGAAAATTGTCTCAAACTTTTCAAGAGGAAAGTTGGAGAGAGAGTTGTTGTATATCCTGCTTGGCAGTTGTTTTTCATCATTATCTTCACTGCCGTTGTGATTTTCACTTATATCTTGCTGTCAAGAGCTACTTAGTATCCTTCATTGATGCTAGTTGTGCTACGCCGTGACCTCATTAGTGTTCTAGGCTCGCGTCTCTAGTCCGGTCTAGCCTAGGACCAGCACAGTACCGTCGTTGAGCGTTTATTCAACATTGCATCTTTGAATTGATTATTGCTAATCTTTTGCTACCATATATAGCCAACCCAGCTCCACATATTTCTACACCGTATATACGTACGCTCCCCTGGCAATCGCTTTACTCAATATTCGGAGTTACTTGACATCGCTGGTTGCCGATCACCGCCTGCTGCATGGTAAGAACTTGTAAGACATTGATATTTGCTTTACTGTGAGCGTTTTACCACCACATCCTAGTAGTTATAGGAACATTATTTTTAGATTTTGTTTCTTGTTCTACTAATCATGACAGGATCCAGAGTCAATTCATGGGCTTTGTCGATCACGGGAGACGTGCCACCACCTTTGCAAATACCACAACCGTCACGAGAGGTGCACAAACATCCAAATGCACGTGATCAGGTTAATGTATCTATACCACCATTTAATGGCCGTTTTAAACCTGCTTTATATATTGAATGGGAGTTCGACATAAAAAATATATTTGCTTCCCATAATTTCAATGAACATAAAAAGGTTAAGGTTGCGGTTGGTTCTTTCACTGGTTATGCTTTGGTTTGGTGGAGTGAATATTGTCGGTTACACCCTGATTATATACCTACTACTTGGGATGATTTGAAACTTGCCATGCGACATACTTTCGTCCCTGCTTATTATACTCGTGACATGATTAAGAAGTTGCAACACTTAAAACAAGGTAGTGAAACTGTAACAAAATATTATGATGATTTACAAACTACCTTGTTGCATTCCTCTTTAGAAGAAAGTGAAGATGATTTTATGGATAGATTTTGGGGAGGATTAAACTGTGATATTCAAGAGATACTAATTCATGAAGAGTGTTATCCTATGGCCAATTTGTTTCATCTTGCTTGCAAAGCTGAACAGGAAATAAAACGACGTGTTGGCCACGAGGAGAACAAGCGCACGGTGCACATTCCAAGAGTTGATATGATTGTTCCTTCAACTACTAGGCATACTATGACAACCACATCCGTTGTTGTCAGGACTACATCACCTCCACCATGTGACACATCGCCCCCGAGAGTGGCTACATCATCTGAGTTGATCATAAGAGGTAATGACAAAGGTACTGATCTTCCATCTCTACATGAGAATGATGAATGCCTTGTCAATTTGAATGCACCATCTGATGAGCTACCCACTACTTTGATCACACCACCTATTTTAGAGGACTACGTTGATAATTTGACTTTGCCATGTGATCAAACAACTGAAATACCAACAATTTTGAGTGCACCCATTGAATTAACTATTGATGCAAAAGAACCAATGTTTAATCATTTTGATATGACCTCTAATCTTGGTGATGATTCTGTGTTGAATGACTTATTGCATGTTTGCTTATTTAAGCATGTTGTAGCATGTAAATTTAATGCAAGTAAGGTTTATTCACCAATGTTGGGATGGTTTAATGATGAACATTGTCAATCTTTTGAAATGAATAAGAGCTTCACTTATATGTGCAAACTGAGTTGCAATATTTTCATGCCTTCTACTTCTTGTGCTAATTTTTTGGCTTTAGATTTTATGAACTATGCAAGTTACTCATCTATTCATGTGTCATATATGCAAAAATCAAGGGAAGTAAAAATGGATGACATATACATATACAACATGTACACCTTGTCTCTTTTGTTAGCCACATTTCAGATTAAGCAACGCCGAGGTCGGCTTTATTTTCAAGAAGGGGAGGATGATGAGGACATGACTACCTTGGATATGACCAAAAATATTGCATATATGCATATTTGTCAGGTGATTTCTAGTGCAAACTATTCAATAATCTATTTATGTTATCCAGAACAAAAATACTTCACACACTTTTGTGTTTTGTCTAATTGCAGGTGTATGGGACATTTGTAAAATCCACATATGAAGATAAGGAAGAAAGAGATGTTTATTTGCTGTCCAAAAAGTTCTCTCACGTCACTTTTGGCCCAAGAGAAGATAGAGTCCAAGTCTCTCACGTTCTGGATTCAGATTCGGACTGCACAGACATACCTGACTCAAAACGCACACAAGTTTTTCATACGGACTCCGAATTGGGTGATTCTTTTTTTGTTGGAAACTAGATTTCGTGCACTTTCCAACCCAATTGGAATCACCTTCAAATTCGTCCGGAGAGTTGAGTTGTGGACGAAACAATCTGATGCTGCAGCAGAATCCGAGTCAAACTACAAGTCCAAAGGTGTTACATCACCTCCACTTGGGCCCATTGGCCTTGTACGACCTAGATTTAGTTTTAGGCTGCCTTGGGACGTCCTCCCACCTCCTTGGCCTCCACCCCTTGCTCCTATATAAGTAGATCCATCTAGTAGCTTTTCCTTGGGATTTGTTTAGTTAAAAGTTAGCCATTGCAACTTCGTGTACTTCGTTTGTGTCCAACGACCAGACCAAGACCGCTTCTGGATCCCCACCATTATCAATACCTCATATATATTTGCAATATTCAGATTGCTTTATCATATTCTTGCTCGTTCTTCGATTGCTTGCAGGAATAGACCTTCGTGGTCAGGCTGACCGTGCTTCCGGCGTCGTCAGTAACCTCAGGAGATTGGTTTAGCGATTGCTAAGGCGCAACGTCGTGCACGTTTGTAGTCGGATCGTCAAAGTCATCTTCACCAAATTGATAGTTATCATCTCATCGAAAGATCGGGACACCCCGCCTCTATCAAGTGGTCTCAGTTTTCAGGTTGCTCGGTGAGAATTTCCAGTTTTCCTAGATTAGATTTATTTTCTTACCTATTGTCCAAGAAAAAGCCACAAAAAAGAGTTAGATCTATTCATCCTTGGTCCAAGCCAGTCTGAGCCTTTGCAATTTTCTATTCATTGCTTGCATAGTTGAATTATCGGTTGCATCGTCGTGTTAGTTGCTGGTCTTAGTGTCTAGTTCTTTTAGAGTTTCGAGTTCTGTTCACATTAGTCACGCCGCCGCTGCATCATTATCCCTTCCGCTGTCCACCATCCCATCCATTAATTTTCACCACGTGCTACGCACCATTCATTGTCATAATAATAGTTGAGATCGTTCACATCTTCACTTGATCCAATCTGCATCTTATCTAGTTTGTTTTGGAAAGAGGGAGAAAAAAAAGAGAGAAAAAAAACGAGAGAAAAAAAAAGGAAAAAAAAGTCAGAGAAAAAAAAGGAGAGAAAGAAAAAAAAGTGTGAGGAAAAAAAGAGAGAAGAAAAAAAATCGGCACAAACTTTTTCAGAGGAAAGTTGGAGACAAAGTTGTTGATATATCCTGCTTGGCTGTTGTTTCACCTCATTATCTTCACTGCTGTTGTGATCTTCACTTATATCTTGCTGTCAAGAGCTACTTAGTATCCTTCATTGATGCTAGTTGTGCTACGCCGTGACCTCATTAGTGTTCTAGGCTCGCGTCTCTAGTCCGGTCTAGCCTAGGACCAGCACAGTACCGTCGTTGAGCGTTTATTCAACATTGCATCTTTGAATTGATTATTGCTAATCTTTTGCTACCATATATAGCCAACCCAGCTCCACATATTTCTACACTGTGTATACGTACGCTCCCCTGGCAATCGCTTTACTCAATATTCGGAGTTACTTGACACCGCTGGTTGCCGATCACCGCCTGCTGCATGGTAAGAACTTGTAAGACATTGATATTTGCTTTACTGTGAGCGTTTTACCACCACATCCTAGTAGTTATAGGAACATTATTTTTGGGTTTTGTTTCTTGTTCTACTAATCATGACAGGATCCAGAGTCAATTCATGGGCTTTGTCGATCGCGGGTGACGTGCCACCACCTTTGCAAATACCACAACCGTCACGAGAGGTGCACAAACATCCAAATGCACATGATCAGGTTAATGTATCTATACCACCATTTAATGGCCGTTTTAAACCTGCTTTATATATTGAATGGGAGTTCGACATAAAAAATATATTTGCTTCCCATAATTTCGATGAACATAAAAAGGTTAAGGTTGCGGTTGGTTCTTTCACTGGTTATGCTTTGGTTTGGTGGAGTGAATATTGTCGGTTACACCTTGATTATATACCTACTACTTGGGATGATTTGAAACTTGCCATGCGACATACTTTCGTCCCTGCTTATTATACTCGTGACATGATTAAGAAGTTGCAACACTTAAAACAAGGTAGTGAAACTGTAACGAAATATTATGATGATTTACAAACTACCTTGTTGCATTCCTCTTTAGAAGAAAGTGAAGATGATTTTATGGATAGATTTTGGGGAGGATTAAACCATGATATTCAAGAGATACTAATTCATGAAGAGTGTTATCCTATGGACCATTTGTTTCATCTTGCTTGCAAAGCTGAACAGGAAATAAAACGACGTGTTGGCCACGAGGAGAACAAGCGCACGGTGCACATTCCAAGAGTTGATATGATTGTTCCTTCAACTACTAGGCATACTATGACAACCACATCCGTTGTTGTCAGGACTACATCACCTCCACCATGTGACACATCGCCCCCGAGAGTGGCTACATCATCTGAGTTGATCATAAGAGGTAATGACAAAGGTACTGATCTTCCATCTCTACATGAGAATGATGAATGCCTTGTCAATTTGAATGCACCATCTGATTAGCTACCCACTACTTTGATCACACCACCTATTTTAGAGGACTACGTTGATAATTTGACTTTGCCATGTGATCAAACAACTGAAATACCAACAATTTTGAGTGCACCCATTGAATTAACTATTGATGCAAAAGAACCAATGTTTAATCATTTTGATATGACCTCTAATCTTGGTGATGATTCTGTGTTGAATGACTTATTGCATGTTTGCTTATTTAAGCATGTTGTAGCATGTAAATTTGATGCAAGTAAGGTTTATTCACCAATGTTGGGATGGTTTAATGATGAACATTGTCAATCTTTTGAAATGAATAACAGCTTCACTTATATGTGCAAACTGAGTTGCAATATTTTCATGCCTTCTACTTCTTGTGCTAATTTTTTGGCTTTAGATTTTATGAACTATGCAAGTTACTCATCTATTCATGTGTCATATATGCAAAAATCAAGGGAAGTAAAAATGGATGACATATACATATACAACATGTACACCTTGTCTTTTTTGTTAGCCACATTTCAGATTAAGCAACGCCGAGGACGGCTTTATTTTCAAGAAGGGGAGGATGATGAGGACATGACTACCTTGGATATGACCAAAAATATTGCATATATGCATATTTGTCAGGTGATTTCTAGTGCAAACTATTTAATAATCTATTTATGTTATCCAGAACAAAAATAGTTCACACACTTTTGTGTTTTGTCTAATTGCAGGTGTATGGGACATTTGTACAATCCAGATATGAAGATAAGGAAGAAAGAGATGTTTATTTGTTGTCCAAAAAGTTCTCTCACGTCACTTTTGGCCCAAGAGAAGATAGAGTCCAAGTCTCTCACGTTCTGGGTTCAGATTCGGACTGCACAGACATACCTGACTCAAAACGCACACAAGTTTTTCATACGGACTCCGAATTGGGTGATTCTTTTTTTGTTGGGAACTAGATTTCGTGCACTTTCCAACCCAATTGGAATCACCTTCAAATTCGTCCGAAGCGTTGAGTTGTGGACGAAACAATCTGATGCTGCAGCAGAATCCGAGTCAAACTACAAGTCCAAAGGTGTTACATCACCTCCACTTGGGCCCATGAGCCTTGTACGACCTAGGGTTAGTTTTAGGCTGCCTTGGGACGTCCTCACACCTCCTTGGCCGCCACCCCTTGCTCCTATATAAGTAGATCCATCTAGTAGCTTTTTCCTTGGGATTTGTTTAGTTAAAAGTTAGCCATTGCAACTTCGTGTACTTCGTTTGTGTCCAACGACCAGACCAAGACCGCTTCCGGATCCCCACCATTATTAATACCTCATATATATTTGCAATATTCAGATTGCTTTATCATATTCTTGCTCGTTCTTCGATTGCTTGCAGGAATAGACCTTCGTGGTCAGGCTGACCGTGCTTCCGGCGTCGTCAGTAACCTCAGGAGATTGGTTTAGCGATTGCTAAGGCGCAACGTCGTGCACGTTTGTAGTCAGATTGTCAAAGTCGTCTCCACCAAATCGATAGTTATCATCTCATCGAAAGATCGGGACCCTCGCCTCTATCACTCTTCAAATTTGTTTAGCACATCTTGCACCTGTCCACTCATCATTTGCTGAAATTTATCATGCAAATCCTTATTCGTCATGTTCTCCCAGTCAGTCTCGTCGGCTTGTGATCCTGGCATGGTTAGCAGCAATAGAAACACACAAGAATATGATCCTACAGACTACTAACAACAGGTGGTGGTGGGTGTCACAAATCCGTCAAGCAAATCTCAAATTCTTACCAGTTCTTACCCAGCAGCAGGCGGTGATCGGCAACCGTTGTAGTTAAAACTCTCAAAGCTTGGATAGAGCGATTACCAGGGAGAGTCAAACGCACGACGTAGATGTATGGGGAGCTAGGAAGGCTTATAATATGGTAGCAAAAAGGGTCAGCAATAATCAATTCACAGATGCAAAGTTGAATAAACGCTCAACGACGATAATATGCTGGTCCTAGGCTAAACTGTGCTAGAGACGCGAGCCTAGAACACCAACAAAATCACGGCGCGACACGTAAACAAGGGAGGAGCACACTCTGAATTTTTTGTCTCTTTTTTTCATTTTTTTGCACTTTTTTTCTTTTTCTTTTTTTTTGCTCCGCAACAATTTTTTTTCAAAAAAGCCTACAAATGGTCTAAAAACTGCCTAGCCAGAATTTTCCAGACTTAATTTTTTTTTTGAGTTTGGAACTATTTCTCTACTGCGGGTAGCATGGAAGTTGGGGAGTCCTTCTCTGTCACGACTCAGAGTACTGCGTGATCTGGAAATCCAAAACAGAGTAACAAAATACTAGACTCGGAATAGGACTGCTGGCAGAGATAAAACTGGTGGAACTCGGACTGGTGGCGGAGATGAATCTGGTGGAACTCGGACTGGTGGCGGATATATGTTGCAGGTGGACTCGGATTGGCGTGATGGCGGCGGATATGTGGTGGCGTATATGGACTCGGATTTACGGTGAATATGTGGTGGTGGTATATGGCAGCAGCGATGATGATGATGCGATGGTGATATATGGCAGCGACGACGAGACAACCTGTGAACAGAACTCGAAACTCTAAAGGACTAGACGCTAAGACCAGCAACTTGACACGACGATGGAACCGCAAATTCAACAAAGCAAATACAGAAAAGATTATGCAAAGGCTCAGATTGTTTCGGATGAGATGAACTAACCCTAAAAATTTTTTGGCTTTCTCGTGGACTATAGGTATGAAGAACAGACTCGATCTAAACTACGAAAAAATGTAAAATCTCACCGAGCAACCTGGAAATCTTATACCACTTGATAGAGGCAAAGGTGTCCCGTCTTTCGATGAGATGATGGATATCGCTTTGGTGGAAGTCGACTTTGACGATCCAACTACGAACGTGCGAGGACGTCGCGCCTTAGCAATCGCTAAACCAACTCCGAGAGGTTATTGACCACGCCAGAGCATGATCTACCTGACCACGAGGGTCTGTTTCCTGCGAGCAAACGAAGAACAAGCAAGAAACTGAGAATGCAATCTGGATATTACGAATATAAGATGAAAGCTTTATTGATCAAGGTGGTGTTCTGTGACGCCTTTGTCTGGTCGTTGAACACAAACGAAGTACGGGAAGTTGCAGCTATGGCGAACTTTTAATCTAAACAAAACCCGAAGTCTAAACGATGCCCTAAGGGCTGTATATATGGAGGGAGAGGGGGGAATTTCGTGCCCTTGGTGGAGGGGTCCGAAATCAACCCTATCTCTTGTTTCCACACACATACGGACTCTAATAATAGCATATACTTATGTATTTCGAAATTACATGGGCCTGGCCCAATAATAAGGTGACACAGCACCTAGAATAGCCTCGGGACGAACTTTATGAAGTGGCATCTTGTATATTTCGTCCAAGGCTTCATGCACCCATTATGGTGGCTTCAAAGTCCTGAAATCATCACTTGTAACTTCGTTCTTGTTTCCCTTGCGCATGCCATCATCTCCATGCTTGTTCTTGCTCCAATGTTCATCCTTCTCCAAGCTAGGCCCTTCATTTGTAAGCAAAACAAATGTATCCAATTTAGGCAGCATCATATTCTCATGAACATTAGAACCATTACTAAGAAACGAAAGTACCTTGTAATTTAGTTGGCGTGCGCGAGCTCTAGTAATTGGTCCAGTATGTATACCAGCAGGGGTTATGGGTGTAACAATTGTATTGATGTCCTCATCATCATCCCCTTCTTGAAATGAAGTCGTCCTCGACGAAAGTTCTTCTTCCTCACTCAAATAAGGCTTCAAATCTGCAATGCTAAAAGTGGGACTAACCCCAAAATCTACAGGCAGCTCAAGTTTATATGCATTATCATTTATTTTCTCCAACACCTTAAAGGGACCATCAGCACGTGGCATTAGCTTTTTTGTGCAAATCAGGAAATCTATCCTTACGCAAATGTAACCAAACAAGATCTCCAGGTGCAAACACAACATGTTTTCTACCCTTATCTCCAGCAAGTTTATATTTAGCATTCATACGCTCAATGTTTTGCTTAGTTAACTCATGCAGTTTTAAAATCAATTCAGCGCGTTGTTTAGCATCAAAATTAACCTTCTCCAAAGATGGAAGAGGCAACAAATCAATAGGTGCACGAGGTAGGAAACCATACACAACTTCAAAAGGGCACATCTTAGTGGTAGAATGCAATGAACGATTATAAGCAAATTCAATATGAGGCAAGCATTCCTCCCACATTTTCTTATTATTCTTCAAAACAGCTCTAAGCATAGTAGACAAAGTTCTATTGACTACTTCAGTTTGTCCATCAGTTTGGGGGTGACAAGTAATACTAAAAAGCAGTTTAGTCCCCAACTTAGCCCATAAACATCTCCAAAAGTAGCTAAGAAATTTAGTATCACGATCTGAAACAATAGTATTTGGCACACCATGCAAGCGAATAATTTCACGAAAGAACAAATCAGCAACATTAACAGCATCATCGCTTTTATGACATGGTATGAAGTGTGCCATTTTCGAGAATCTATCCACGACAACAAATATGCTATCCCTCCCCTTCTTTGTTTGAGGTAAACCTAAAACAAAGTCCATTGATATATCCTCCCAAGGAACACTAGGTACATGCAAAGTGATATAGGCAAAGGTGTCCCGTCTTTCGATGAGATGATGGATATCGCTTTGGTGGAAGTCGACTTTGACGATCCGACTACGAACGTGCGAGGACGTCGCGCCTTAGCAATCGCTAAACCAACTCCGAGAGGTTATTGACCACGCCGGAGCACGATCAACCTGACCACGAGAGTCTGTTTCCTGCGAGCAAACGAAGAACAAGCAAGAAACTAAGATTGCAATCTGGATATTGCGAATATAAGATGAAATCTTTATTGATCAAGGTGGGGTTCTGTGACGCCTTTGTCTGGTCGTTGAACACAAACGAAGTACGCGAAGTTGCAGCTATGGCAAACTTTTAATCTAAACAAAACCCAAAGTCTAAACGATGCCCTAAGGGCTGTATATATGGAGGAAGAGAGGGGGAATTTCGTGGCCCTTGGTGGAGGGGTCCGAAATCAACCCTATCTCTTGTTTCCCCACACATACGGACTCTAAAAATAGCCTATACTTATGTATTTCGAAATTACATGGGCCTGGCCCAATAAAAAGGTGACGCAGCACCTATAATAGCCTCGGGACGAAATTTATTAAGTGGCATCTTGTATATTTCGTCCAAGGCTTCATGCACCCATTATGGTGGCTTCAAAGTCCTGAAATCATCACTTGTAACTCCGTTCTTGTTCCCCTTGCGCATGGCATCATCTCCATGCTTGTTCTTGCTCCAATGTTCATCCTTCTCCATGCTAGGCCCTTCATTTGTAAGCAAAACAAATGTATCCAATTTAGGCAGCATCATATTCTCATGAACATTAGAATCATTACCAAGAAACGGAAGTACCTGATAATTCAATTGGCGTGCGCGAGCTCTAGTAATTGGTCCCGTATATGTAGCAGTAGGGGCTGTGGATGTAACAATGGTATTGATGTCCTCATCATCCTCCCCTTCTTGAAATGAAGTCGTCCTCGACGGAAACTCATCTTCCTCACCCAAATAAGGCTTCAAATCTGCAATGTTAAAAGTGGGACTAACCCCAAAATCTGCAGGCAGCTCAAGTTTATATGCACTATCATTTATTTTCTCTAACACCTTAAAGGGACCATCAGCACGTGGCATTAGCTTTGATTTGCGCAAATCAGGAAATCTATCCTTACGCAAATGTAACCAAGCAAGATCTCCAGGTGCAAACACAACATGTTTTCTACCCTTATCTCCAGCAAGTTTATATTTAGCATTCATACGCTCAATGTTTTCCTTAGTTAACTCATGCATTTTTAAAATCAATTCAGCATGTTGTTTAGCATCAAAATTAACCTTCTCCGAAGATGGAAGAGGCAACAAATCAATAGGTGCACGAGGTAGGAAACCATACACAACTTCAAAAGGGCACATCTTAGTAGTAGAATGCAATGAACGATTATAAGCAAATTCAATATGAGGCAAGCATTCCTCCCACATTTTCTTATTATTCTTCAAAATAGCCCTAAGCATAGTAGACAAGTAGTACTAAAAAGCAGTTTAGTCCCCAACCTAGCCCATAAACATCTCCAAAAGTGGCTAAGAAATTTAGTATCACGATCTGAAACAATAGTATTTGGCACACCATGCAAGCGAATAATTTCACGAAAGAACAAATCAGCAACATTAACAGCATCATCGCTTTTATGACATGGTATAAAGTGTGCCATTTTCGAGAATCTATCCACGACAACAAATATGCTATCCCTCCCCTTCTTTGTTCGAGGTAAACCTAAAACAAAGTCCATAGATATATCCTCCCAAGGAACACTAGGTACAGGCAAAGGCATATATAAACCATGAGGATTGAGTCGTGACTTAGCTTTTTGACATGTAGTGCATCGAGCAATAAAACGCTCAACATCCCGTCTCATCTTTGGCCAAAAGAAATGTGTAGCAAGTACGTCCTCCGTCTTCTTCACGCCAAAGTGTCCCATTAATCCTCCTCCATGCGCCTCCTGCAACAACAAAAGACGAACGGAGCTAGCTGGAATGCATAGCTTGTTAGCACGAAACACAAATCCATCGTTAACGACGAACTTGTTCCACATTCTTCCTTCTTTACAATTCTGCATTACATCTTTAAAATCAGCATCATGCACATATTGATCTTTGATGGTCTCCAAACCAAATATTTTGAAGTCAAGTTGTGAAAGCGTAGTATAGCGGCGAGACAATGCATCAGCAATAACATTTTCTTTTCCCTTCTTGTGTTTAATGACATAAGGAAAAGTCTCAATGAATTCAACCCATTTAGCATGTCTACGATTCAGTTTAGCTTGACTTTTAATATGTTTCAAAGATTCATGATCAGAATGTATAACAAATTCTTTGGGCCATAAATAATGTTGCCATGTTTCTAAAGTCCGAACAAGAGCATATAATTCTTTATCATAAGTAGAATAATTCAGACTAGGCCCACTCAATTTTTCAGAAAAGTATGCAACAGGTTTGCCATCTTGTAATAACACACCGCCTAATCCAATTCCACTAGCATCACATTCAAGCTCAAAAGTCTTATTAAAATCAGGAAGTTGGAGTAAAGGAGCATGTGTCAAGTTATCTTTCAATACCGAGAAGGCTTCTTCCTGTGCGGTAACCCAAAGAAAAGGCACATCTTTCTTTGTAAGCTCATTGAGAGGTGCAGCAATGGTGCTGAAATCTCTCACAAAACGCCTATAGAATCCAGCGAGGCCAAGAAAACTCCTCACTTGTGTGACCGTTTTGGGTTGCGGCCAACTCTCAATAGCTTCAATCTTGGCTTTATCAACTTCAATTCCCTGTGGAGTAACAACATAGCCAAGAAAAGATACTCGGTCGGTGCAAAAGGTGCACTTCCCAAGGTTACCAAACAAATGTGCATCACGTAGAGCAATAAAAACAGCACGTAAATGTTCCAAATGTTCTTCCAAAGATCTGCTATAAATCAATATGTCATCAAAGTAAACTACCACAAATCGTCCAATGAAAGCACGTAAAACTTCGTTCATTAATCTCATGAAAGTACTAGGTGCATTAGTTAACCCAAAAGGCATGACTAACCACTGATATAATCCAAACTTAGTTTTGAATGCTGTTTTCCATTCATCTCCCAATTTCATACGAATTTGATGGTATCCACTACGCAAATCAACTTTGGAGAATATTGTAGAGCCACTCAATTCATCAAGCATATCATCTAGCCTAGGAATAGGATGACGATAACGAATAGTAATATTATTAATGCCTCTACAATCAACACACATACGTGATGTACCATCCTTTTTCGGCACTAGAATAATAGGAACAACACAAGGACTAAGGGATTCGCGTATATAACCTTTGTCAAGAAGCTCTTGTACTTGACGCATAATCTCATTCGTCTCCTCTAGATTGGTACGGTATGGTGCACGGTTTGGCAGTGAAGCACCGGGAATTAAGTCAATCTGATGCTCAATCCCTCGAATAGGCGGTAATCCCGGTGGCACGTCTTGTGGAAAGACGTCAGCGAACTCCTGCAAAATGTTAGTGACAGCAGGAGGCAAAGAGGAAGGCACGTCCTCGAATGAAAATAACGCCTATTTGCACACAAAAGCATAGCAAACAGATTTGCTGAAATCTAGTTCATCAATATCAGATTTGGTGGCAAATAAACATGCACTTTTCAATTTAATTTCAGAAGCAACACTAGATGGTTTATTATTAGGCTTCATTTGTTGCTCAAATTCTTTTGCCACAATCTGATTTTCACTCTTATTCGTCTCCTGTTTTGCTTTATTAGCTCTATTAATATCATCTTTCAAAATGGAATCAGGAGTCATAGGAAGCAAAGTAATATTTTTATCCTTATGAACAAGAGTATAGTGATTGTTTCTACCATGGTGTACAGAATTTTTATCAAATTGCCATGGTCTACCAAGTAATAAGGAACATGCTTGCATAGGTACAACATCACAATCAACATAATCAGCATATGTAGAGATACTAAAATGCACGCGAACAGTACGTGTTACCTTAACCTTGCCGCTGTTGTTGAACCATTGGATGTAGTAAGGATGTGGATGTGGTCTTGTGGTGAGAGAAAGCTTCTACACCATCTCCATGCTAGCCAAGTTGTTGCAGCTCCCTCCGTCTATGATGACGCGCACAGAACGTTCCTTCACAACTCCCTTGGTATGGAACAAATTGTGCCTCTGATTTTGCTCAGCTTGTGTGATCTGCACACTCAAAACACGTTGAGCAACTAAACATTCATACCTGTCAGCGTCTTCAGGAGCCATGTATTGCGTCTCATGATCAGAATCATCTCCACCATGTTCTTCACGTGTAATAAGAGCCAAAGTCTCCTCATCATAGTCACTAGCGAACTCATATCCACCATCCGCGGTAGCAATCATCACACGCGGAGATTTGCATTCTCTCGCATAATGACCTCCTCCCTTACAACGATGACAAATAATATCACTTGTGTGCCCTGTTGATGCCATGGAAGAAGAAGAACGCTGTGCAGGCCCCGCAGGTGCGCTCTTGGCAAATAATGGTGGTTGTGCCTGTTTTCTTGTATCACGGCTGGAGGTGGCACCGGATGGAGGTGCTGGTGCAGTTGAAGTAGAAGATGCACTTGGTGTCCATGATGAAGGTCGTCCTGCAGAAAAGTTAGTTCGCCCCAATGCTTGTCGATCCTGCACTTCACGTTCAGCTTTACAAGCAAGATGGAATAAACGAGTGATGTTAGTATACTCCTTATAGTCTAGAATGGTCTGAATCTCTCTATTTAATCCACCCAGAAAACGTGCAAGCATAGCTTCATTCTCCTCAACAATACCACATCTAATCATGCCAGTTTGTAATTCCTGATAATATTCCTCTACAGAATTTTTCCCTTGTCTTAAACGCTGCAATTTTTGAAGCAATTCACGTTGATAATATGGTGGAACCCAACGCGTACGCATAGCAGTTTTCAAAGCAGCCCAAGTAGTTGGAATAGGATATAATCTACAATGTTCAGACCACCATACACATGCAAAACTAGTGAAAGCACAAACAGCAGCAGCAGCTGGAGCCACAGAAGTATCAACAGCAGCACCAACAGTTTGGCCAAACGCAAGAGGAACACGGCTTGCTCGGCGGAGGTCTGTTTCGCGACGTGGAGGTAGTCGTTGTTGTTGTTGTTGTTGTTGTTGGAGAGGTGCGTTAGGTGCAGCGGGTGGTGGTGGTGGAAGACGCGCGAGCAATTCATTAAACTTGTTATCGAGCTTTGTTTCGAACGTCTTCTCAAGGCCAGTGATCTTCTCCATGGCCTCTTCAAAATTGTTCAGCACATCTTGCACCTGTTCAGTCATCATTTGCTGAAACTTATCATGAAGCTCCTTGTTAGATAAATTCTCCCAGTCAATCTCGTCGGCTTGTGATCCTGGCATGGTTAGCAGCAATAGAAACACATAAGAATATGATCCTACAGACTACGAACAAGTGGTGGTGGTGGGTATCACAAATCCGTCAAGCAAAACTCAAATTCTTACCAGTTCTTACCCAGCAACAAGCGGTGATCGGCAACCGTTGTAGTCAAAACTCTCAAAGCTTGGATAGAGCGATTACCAGGGAGAGTCAAACGCACGACGTAGATGTATGTGGAGCTGGGAAGGCTTATAATATGGTAGCAAAAAGGGTCAGCAATAATCAATTCAGAGATGCAAAGTTGAATAAACGCTCAACGACGGTACTGTGCTGGTCCTAGGCTAGACTGTGCTAGAGACGCGAGCCTAGAACACCAACAAAATCACGGCGCGGCACGTAAACAAGGGAGGAGCACACTCTGAATTTTTTCTCTTTTTTTTGCACTTTTTTTTCCTCTATTTTTTGCTCCGCAACAATTTTTTTTTGGAAAAGTCTACAAATGGTCTAAAAACTGCCTAGCCAGAATTTTCCAGACTTAGTTTTTTTTTGAAATTGGAACTATTTTTCTTCTATGGATGGCTCGGAAGTTGGGGAGTCCTTCTCTGTCACGACTCAGAGTATCGACAGGTGGCGGATATATGTTGCAGGTGAACACGGATTGGCGTGATGGCGGCGGATATGTGGTGGCGTATATGGATTCGGATTGGCGGTGAATATGTGGTGGGGTATATGGCAACAGCGACGATGATGATGTGGTGGTGATATATGCCAGCGGCGACGTGACAACCTGTGAACAGACTCGATCTAAACTACGAAAAACTGTAAAATCTCACCGAGCAACCTGGAAATCTGATACCACTTGATATAGGCAAAGGTGTCCCGTCTTTCGATGAGATGATGGATATCGCTTTGGTGGAAGTCGACTTTGACGATCCAACTACGAACGTGCGAGGACGTCGCGCCTTAGCAATTGCTAAACCAACTCCGAGAGGTTATTGACCACGCCGGAGCACGATCAACCTGACCATGAGGGTCTGTTTCCTGCGAGCAAACGAAGAACAAGCAAGAAACTAAGATTGCAATCTGGATATTGCGAATATAAGATGAAAGCTTTATTGATCAAGGTGGGGTTCTGTGACGCCTTTGTCTGGTCGTTGAACACAAACGAAGTACGCGAAGTTGCAGCTATGGCGAACTTTTAATCTAAACAAAACCCCAAGTCTAAACGGTGCCCTAAGGGCTGTATATATGGAGGAAGAGAGGGGGAATTTCGTGGCCCTTGGTGGAGGGGTCCGAAATCAACCCTATCTCTTGTTTCCCCACACATACGGACTCTAAAAATAGCCTATACTTATGTATTTCGAAATTACATGGGCCTGGCCCAATAAAAAGGTGACGCAGCACCTATAATAGCCTCGGGACAAAATTTATGAAGTGGCATCTTGTATATTTCGTCCAAGGCTTCATGCACCCATTATGCTGGCTTCAAAGTCCTGAAATCATCACTTGTAACTCCGTTCTTGTTCCCCTTGCGCATCGCATCATCTCCATGCTTGTTCTTGCTCCAATGTTCATCCTTCTCCAAGCTAGGCCCTTCATTTGTAAGCAAAACAAATGTATCCAATTTAGGCAGCATCATATTCTCATGAACATTAGAATCATTACCAAGAAACGGAAGTACCTGATAATTTAAATGGTGTGCGCGAGCTCTAGTAATTGGTCCCGTATATGTAGCAGTAGGGGCTGTGGGTGTAACAATGGTATTGATGTCCTCATCACAAAGGCATATATAAACCATGAGCATTGAGTCGTGACTTAGCTTTTTGACATGTAGTGCAGCGAGCAATAAAACGCTCAACATCCCGTCTCATCTTTGGCCAAAAGAAATGTGTAGCAAGTACGTCCTCCGTCTTCTTCACGCCAAAGTGTCCCATTAATCCTCCTCCATGCGCCTCCTGCAACAACAAAAGACGAACAGAGCTAGCTGGAATGCATAGCTTGTTAGCACGAAACACAAATCCATCATTAACGACGAACTTGTTCCACTTTCTTCCTTCTTTACAATTCTGCATTACATCTTTAAAATCAGCATCATGCACATATTGATCTTTGATGGTCTCCAAACCAAATATTTTGAAGTCAAGTTGTGAAAGCATAGTATAGTGACGAGACAATGCATCAGCAATAACATTTTCTTTTCCCTTCTTGTGTTTAATGACATAAGGGAAAGTCTCAATGAATTCAACCCAGTTAGCATGTCTATGATTCAGTTTAGCTTGACTTTTAATATGTTTCAAAGATTCATGATCAGAATGCATAACAAATTCTTTGGGCCATAAATAATGTTGCCATGTTTCTAAAGTCCGAACAAGAGCATATAATTCTTTATCATAAGTAGAATAATTCATACTAGGCCCACTCAATTTTTCAGAAAAATATGCAACAAGTTTGCCATCTTGTAATAACACACCTCCTAATCCAATTCCACTAGCATCACATTCAAGCTCAAAAGTCTTATTAAAATCAGGAAGTTGCAGTAAAGGAGCATATGTCAACTTATCTTTCAATACCGTGAAGGCTTCTTCCTGTGCGGTACCCCAAAGAAAAGGCACATCTTTTGATGAGGACATGACTACCTTGGATATGACCAAAAATATTGCATATATGCATATTTGTCAGGTGATTTCTAGTGCAAACTATTCAATAATCTATTTATGTTATCCAGAACAAAAATACTTCACACACTTTTGTGTTTTGTCTAATTGCAGGTGTATTGATAGAGGCGAGGGGTCCCGATCTTTCGATGAGATGATAACTATCGATTTGGTGGAGACGACTTTGACGATCCGACTACAAACGTGCACGACGTTGCGCCTTAGCAATCGCTAAACCAACTCCGAGAGGTTATTGACCACGCCGGAGTACAATCAACCTGACCACGAAGGTCTATTCCTGCAAGCAACCGAAGAACAAGCAAGAATATGATAAAAGCAATCTGAATATTGCGAGTACATATGAAGTATTGATAAAGGTGGGGATCCGCAAGCGGTCTTGGTCTGGTCGTTGGACACAAACGAAGTACACGAAGTTGCAATGGCTAACTTTTAACTAAACACATCCCAAAGTCTAAACGATGCCCTAAGGGCTGTATATATGGAGGAAGAGGGGGGAATTTCGTGGCCCTTGGTGGAGGGGTCCGAAATCAACCCTATCTCTTGTTTCCCCACACATACGGACTCTAAAAATAGCCTATACTTATGTATTTCGAAATTACATGGGCCTGGCCCAATAATAAGGTGACGCAACACCTAAAATAGCCTCGGGACGAAATTTATGAAGGGGCATCTTGTATATTTTGTCCAAGGCTTCATGCACCCATTATGGTGGCTTCAAAGTCCTGAAATCATCACTTGTAACTCCGTTCTTGTTCCCCTTGCGCATGGCATCATCTCCATGCTTGTTCTTGCTCCAATGTTCATCCTTCTCCAAGCTAGGCCCTTCATTTGTAAGCAAAACAAATGTATCCAATTTAGGCAGCATCATATTCTCATGAACATTAGAATCATTACCAAGAAACGGAAGTACCTGATAATTTAATTGGCGTGCGCGAGCTCTAGTAATCGGTCCCGTATATGTAGCAGTGGGGGATGTGGGTGTAACAATGGTATTGATGTCCTCATCACAAAGGCATATATAAACCATGAGCATTGAGTCGTGACTTAGCTTTTTGACATGTAGTGCAGCGAGCAATAAAACGCTCAACATCCCGTCTCATCTTTGGCCAAAAGAAATGTGTAGCAAGTACGTCCTCCGTCTTCTTCACGCCAAAGTGTTCCATTAATCCTCCTCCATGCGCCTCCTGCAACAACAAAAGACGAACAGAGCTAGCTGGAATGCATAGCTTGTTAGCACGAAACACAAATCCATCATTAACGACGAACTTGTTCCACTTTCTTCCTTCTTTACAATTCTGCATTACATCTTTAAAATCAGCATCATGCACATATTGATCTTTGATGGTCTCCAAACCAAATATTTTGAAGTCAAGTTGTGAAAGCATAGTATAGTGACGAGACAATGCATCAGCAATAACATTTTCTTTTCCCTTCTTGTGTTTAATGACATAAGGGAAAGTCTCAATGAATTCAACCCAGTTAGCATGTCTATGATTCAGTTTAGCATGACTTTTAATATGTTTCAAAGATTCATGATCAGAATGCATAACAAATTCTTTGGGCCATAAATAATGTTGCCATGTTTCTAACGTCCGAACAAGAGCATATAATTCTTTATCATAAGTAGAATAATTCATACTAGGCCCACTCAATTTTTCAGAAAAATATGCAACAAGTTTGCCATCTTGTAATAACACACCTCCTAATCCAATTCCACTAGCATCACATTCAAGCTCAAAAGTCTTATTAAAATCAGGAAGTTGGAGTAAAGGAGCATATGTCAACTTATCTTTCAATACCGTGAAGGCTTCTTCCTGTGCGGTACCCCAAAGAAAAGGCACATCTTTTGATGAGGACATGACTACCTTGGATATGACCAAAAATATTGCATATATGCATATTTGTCAGGTGATTTCTAGTGCAAACTATTCAATAATCTATTTATGTTATCCAGAACAAAAATACTTCACACACTTTTGTGTTTTGTCTAATTGCAGGTGTATTGATAGAGGCGAGGGGTCCCGATCTTTCGATGAGATGATAACTATCGATTTGGTGGAGATGACTTTGACGATCTGACTACAAACGTGCACGACATTGCGCCTTAGCAATCGCTAAACCAACTCCGAGAGGTTATTGACCACGCCGGAGTACAATCAACCTGACCACGAAGGTCTATTCCTGCAAGCAACCGAAGAACAAGCAAGAATATGATAAAAGCAATCTGAATATTGCGAGTACATATGAAGTATTGATAAAGGTGGGCATCCGTAAGCGGTCTTGGTCTGGTCGTTGGACACAAACGAAGTACACGTAGTTGCAATGGCTAACTTTTAACTAAACAAATCCCAAAGTCTAAACGATGCCCTAAGGGCTGTATATATGGAGGAAGAGGGGGGAATTTCGTGGCCCTTGGTGGAGGGGTCCGAAATCAACCCTATCTCTTGTTTCCCCACACATACGGACTCTAAAAATAGCCTATACTTATGTATTTCGAAATTACATGGGCCTGGCCCAATAATAAGGTGACGCAGCACCTAAAATAGCCTCGGGACGAAATTTATGAAGTGGCATCTTGTATATTTCGTCCAAGGCTTCATGCACCCATTATGGTGGCTTCAAAGTCCTGAAATCATCACTTGTAACTCCGTTCTTGTTCCCCTTGCGCATGCCATCGTCTCCATGCTTGTTCTTGCTCCAATGTTCATCCTTCTCCAAGCTAGGCCCTTCATTTGTAAGCAAAACAAATGTATCCAATTTAGGCAGCATCATATTCTCATGAACATTAGAATCATTACCAAGAAATGAAAGTACCTGGTAATTTAGTTGGCGTGCACGAGCTCTAGTAATTGGTCCAGTATGTATAGCAGCAGGGGCTGTGGGTGTAACAATTGTATTGATGTCCTCATCATTCGGAGTCCGTATGAAAAACTTGTGTGCGTTTTGAGTCAGGTATGTCTGTGCAGTCCGAATCTGAATCCAGAACGTGAGAGACTTGGACTCTATCTTCTCTTGGGCCAAAAGTGACGTGAAAGAACTTTTTGGACAGCAAATAAACATCTCTTTCTTCCTTATCTTCATATGTGGATTGTACAAATGTCCCATACACCTGCAATTAGACAAAACACAAAAGTGTGTGAAGTATTTTTGTTCTGGATAACATAAATAGATTATTGAATAGTTTGCACTAGAAATCACCTGACAAATATGCATATATGCAATATTTTTGGTCATATCCAAGGTAGTCATGTCCTCATCATCCTCCCCTTCTTGAAAATAAAGCCGTCCTCGGCGTTGCTTAATCTGAAATGTGGCTAACAAAAGAGACAAGGTGTACATGTTGTATATGTATATGTCATCCATTTTTACTTCCCTTGATTTTTGCATATATGACACATGAATAGATGAGTAACTTGCATAGTTCATAAAATATAAAGCAAAAAAATTAGCACAAGAAGTAGAAGGCATGAAAATATTGCAACTCAGTTTGCACATATAAGTGAAGCTCTTATTCATTTCAAAAGATTGACAATGTTCATCATTAAACCATCCCAACATTGGTGAATAAACCTTACTTGCATCAAATTTACATGCTACAACATGCTTAAATAAGCAAACATGCAATAAGTCATTTAACACAGAATCATCACCAAGATTAGAGGTCATATCAAAATGATTAAACATTGGTTCTTTTGCGTCAATAGTTAATTCAATGGGTGCACTCAAAATTGTTGGTATTTCAGTTGTTTGCTCACATGGCAAAGTCAAATTATAAACGTAGTCCTCTAAAATAGGTGGTGTGATCAAAGTAGTGGGTAGCTCATCAGATGGTGCATTCAAATTGACAAGGCATTCATCATTCTCATGTAGAGATGGAAGATCAGTACCTTTGTCATTACCTCTTATGATCAACTCAGATGATGTAGCCACTCTCGGGGGCGATGTGTCACATGGTGGAGGTGATGTAGTCCTGACAACAACGGATGTGGTTGTCATAGTATGCCTAGTAGTTGAAGGAACAATCATATCAACTCTTGGAATGGGCACCGTGCGCTTGTTCTCCTCGTGGCCAACACGTCGTTTTATTTCCTGTTCAGCTTTGCAAGCAAGATGAAACAAATGGTCCATAGGATAATACTCTTCATGAATTAGTATCTCTTGAATATCACGGTTTAATCCTCCCCAAAATCTATCCATAAAATCATCTTCACTTTCTTCTAAAGAGGAATGCAACAAGGTAGTTTGTAAATCATCATAATATTTTGTTACAGTTTCACTACCTTGTTTTAAGTGTTGCAACTTCTTAATCATGTCACGAGTATAATAAGCAGGGACGAAAGTATGTCGCATGGCAAGTTTCAAATCATCCCAAGTAGTAGGTATATAATCAGGGTGTAACCGACAATATTCACTCCACCAAACCAAAGCATAACCAGTGAAAGAACCAACCACAACCTTAACATTTTTATGTTCATTGAAATTATGGGAAGCAAATATATTTTTTATGTCGAACTCCCATTCAATATATAAAGCAGGTTTAAAATGGCCATTAAATGGTGGTATAGATACATTAACCTGATCATGTGCATTTGGATGTTTGTGCACCTCTCGTGACGATTGTGGTATTTGCAAAGGTGGTGGCACGTCTCCCGCGATCGACAAAGTCCATGAATTGACTCTGGATCCTGTCATGATTAGTAGAACAAGAAACAAAACCCAAAAATAATGTTCCTATAACTACTAGGATGTGGTGGTAAAACGCTCACAGTAAAGCAAATATCAATGTCTTACAAGTTCTTACCATGCAGCAGGCGGTGATCGGCAACCAGCGGTGTCAAGTAACTCCGAATATTGAGTAAAGTGATTGCCAGGGGAGCGTACGTATACACGGTGTAGAAATATGTTGAGCTGGGTTGGCTATATATGGTAGCAAAAGATTAGCAATAATCAATTCAAAGATGCAATGTTGAATAAACGCTCAACGAAGGTACTGTGCTGGTCCTAGGCTAGACCGGACTAGAGACGCGAGCCTAGAACACTAATGAGGTCACGGCGTAGCACAACTAGCATCAATGAAGGATACTAAGTAGCTCTTGACAGCAAGATATAAGTGAAGATCACAACGGCAGTGAAGATAATGATGAAAAACAACTGCCAAGCAGGATATACAACAACTCTCTCTCCAACTTTCCTCTTGAAAAGTTTGAGACAATTTTCTGATAAATTCTTGCAAAGAATGCTACTAACTCAAGCTTTCCAATGCAAAAATAATCACTCAATTCCGAGTTGATATGAGGAGTCAAAGAATTCTAAAACTGGCCTGAAAAATTGGAACAAGCTGTGTTCACGAACTTCAGAGGGCAAAAAGACCTATTTAGAAGCCGATTTTGAGGTGTCAAATATTGAACTAGCTTCTGCAACTATTTAGATGCGGCTCGTCGCTAGCTTCAATTTGAGTACCCACGGAGGCAAAACGGACTTCGTATGAGGAAGATACACCTGTTTTACTGAACAGTGCGCAAAACAGATTCCAATCCGAATTCAGGTACGAGATTGATTCTAGATAGATCCGATTTTTTTTCTTCTCTCTTTTTTTTTCTCACGTTTTTTTTCTTTTTCTTCTCTCTCTTTTTCTTTTTTTTTCTTTCTTTTTTTCTCTCTCTTTTTTCTCTCCCTCTTTCCAAGACAAACTAGATAAGATGCAGATTGGATCAGGTGAAGATGTGAATGACCTCAACTATGATTATGACAATGAACAGTGCATAGCACGTGGTGGAAATTAATAGATGGGATGGTGGACGGCGGAAGGGATAATGATGCAGCGGCGGCGTCACTAATGTGAACAGAACTCGAAACTCTAAAGGAACTAGACACTAAGACCAGCAACTCGACACGACGATGCAACCGATAATTCAACTATGCAAGCAATGAAAAGAAAATTGCAAAGGCTCAGACTGGCTTGGACCAAGGATGAATAGATCTAACTCTTTTTTGTGGCTTTTTCTTGGACAATAGGTAAGAAAATAAATCTAATCAAGGAAAACTAGAAATTCTCACCGAGCAACCTGAAAACTGATACCACTTGATAGAGGCGAGGGGTCCCGATCTTTCGATGAGATGATAACTATCGATTTGGTGGAGACGACTTTGACGATCCGACTACAAACGTGCACGACGTTGCGCCTTAGCAATCGCTAAACCAACTCCGAGAGGTTATTGACCACGCCGGAGTACAATCAACCTGACCACGAAGGTCTATTCCTGCAAGCAACCGAAGAACAAGCAAGAATATGATAAAAGCAATCTGAATATTGCGAGTACATATGAAGTATTGATAAAGGTGGGGATCCGTAAGCGGTCTTGGTCTGGTCGTTGGACACAAACGAAGTACACGTAGTTGCAATGGCTAACTTTTAACTAAACAAATCCCAAAGTCTAAACGATGCCCTCAGGGCTGTATATATGGAGGAAGAGGGGGGAATTTCGTGGCCCTTGGTGGAGGGGTCCGAAATCAACCCTATCTCTTGTTTCCCCACACATACGGACTCTAAAAATAGCCTATACTTATGTATTTCGAAATTACATGGGCCTGGCCCAATAATAAGGTGACGCAGCACCTAAAATAGCCTCGGGACAAAATTTATGAAGTGGCATCTTGTATATTTCGTCCAAGGCTTCATGCACCCATTATGGTGGCTTCAAAGTCCTGAAATCATCACTTGTAACTCCGTTCTTGTTCCCCTTGCGCATGCCATCGTCTCCATGCTTGTTCTTGCTCCAATGTTCATCCTTCTCCAAGCTAGGCCCTTCATTTGTAAGCAAAACAAATGTATCCAATTTAGGCAGCATCATATTCTCATGAACATTAGAATCATTACCAAGAAATGAAAGTACCTGGTAATTTAGTTGGCGTGCACGAGCTCTAGTAATTGGTCCAGTATGTATAGCAGCAGGGGCTGTGGGTGTAACAATTGTATTGATGTCCTCATCATTCGGAGTCCGTATGAAAAACTTGTGTGCGTTTTGAGTCAGGTATGTCTGTGCAGTCCGAATCTGAATCCAGAACGTGAGAGACTTGGACTCTATCTTCTCTTGGGCCAAAAGTGACGTGAGAGAACTTTTTGGACAGCAAATAAACATCTCTTTCTTCCTTATCTTCATATGTGGATTGTACAAATGTCCCATACACCTGCAATTAGACAAAAAACAAAAGTGTGTGAAGTATTTTTGTTCTGGATAACATAAATAGATTACTGAATAGTTTGCACTAGAAATCACCTGACAAATATGCATATATGCAATATTTTTGGTCATATCCAAGGTAGTCATGTCCTCATCATGTATGGGACATTTGTACAATCCACATATGAAGATAAGGAAGAAAGAGATGTTTATTTGCTGTCCAAAAAGTTCTCTCACGTCACTTTTGGGCCAAGAGAAGATAGAGTCCAAGTCTCTCACGTTCTGGATTCAGATTCGGACTGCACAGACATACCTGACTCAAAACGCACACAAGTTTTTCATACGAACTCCGAATTGGGTGATTCTTTTTTTGTTGGAAACTAGATTTCGTGCACTTTCCAACCCAATTGGAATCACCTTCAAATTCGTCCGGAGCGTTGAGTTGTGGACGAAACAATCTGATGCTGCAGCAGAATCCGTGTCAAACTATAAGTCCAAAGGTGTTACATCACCTCCACTTGGGCCCATTGGCCTTGTACGACCTAGATTTAGTTTTAGGCTGCCTTGGGACGTCCTCCCACCTCCTTGGCCGCAACCCCTTGCTCCTATATAAGTAGATCCATCTAGTAGCTTTTCCTGGGGATTTGTTTAGTTAAAAGTTAGCCATTGCACTTCGTGTGCTTCGTTTGTGTCCAACGACCAGACCAAGACCACTTTTCGGATCCCCACCATTATCAATACTTCATACATATTCGCGATATTCAGATTGCTTTTATCATATTCTTGCTTGTTCTTTGATTGCTTGCAGGAATAGACCTTTGTGGTCAGGTTGATCATGCTCCGGCGTGGTCAATAACCTCTCGGAGTTGGTTTAGCGATTGCTAAGGCACAACGTCGTTGCACGTTTGTAGTCGGATCGTCAAAGTCGTCTCCACCAAATCGATAGTTATCATCTCATCGAAAGATCGGGACATAAATAGATTATTGAATAGTTGGCACTAGAAATCACCTGACAAATATGCATATATGCAATATTTTTGGTCATATCCAAGGTAGTCATGTCCTCATCATCTTTCTTTGTAAGCTCATTGAGAGGTGCAGCAATGGTGCTGAAATCTCTCACAAAACGCCTATAGAATCCAGTGAGGCCAAGAAAACTCCTCACTTGTGTGACCATTTTGGGCTGTGGCCAACTCTCAATAGCGTCAATCTTGGCTTTATCAACTTCAATTCCCTGTGGAGTAACAACATAGCCAAGAAAAGATACACGGTCGGTGCAAAAGGTGCACTTCCCAAGGTTACCAAACAAGTGTGCATCACGTAGAGCAATAAAAATAGCACATAAATGTTCCAAATGTTCTTCTAAAGATCTGCTATAAATCAATATGTCATCAAAGTAAACTACCACAAATCATCCAATGAAAGCACGTAAAACTCTGTTCATTAATCTCATGAAAGTACTAGGTGCATTAGTTAACCCAAAAGGCATGACTAACCACATATATAATCCAAACTTAGTTTTAAATGATGTTTTCCATTCATCTCCCAATTTCATACGAATTTGATGGTATCCACTACGCAAATCAACTTTGGAGAATATTGTAGAGCCACTCAATTCATCAAGCATATCATCTAGCCTAGGAATAGGATGACGATAACAAATAGTAATATTATTAATGCCTCTACAATCAACACACATACGTGATGTACCATCCTTTTTCGGCACTAGAATAATAGGAACAACACAAGGACTAAGGGATTCGCGTATATAACCTTTGTCGAGAAGCTCTTGTACTTGACGCATAATCTCCTTCGTCTCCTCTGGGTTGGTATGGTATGGCGCACGGTTTGGCTGTGAAGCACCGGGAATTAAGTCAATCTGATGCTCAATCCCTCGAATAGGCGGTAATCCCGGTGGCACGTCTTGTGGAAAGACGTCAGCGAGCTCCTGCAAAATGTTAGTGACAGTAGGAGGCAAAGAGGAAGGCACGTCCTCGAATGAAAATAATGCCTCTTTAAACACAAAAGCATAGCAAACAGATTTGCTGAATCTAGCTCATCAATATCAGATTTGGTGGCAAATAAACATGCACTTTTCAATTTAATTTCAGAAGCAACACTAAATGGTTTATTATTAGGCTTCTCAAATTCTTTTGCCACAATCTGATTTTCACTCTTATTCTTCTCCTGTTTTGCTTTATTAGCTCTATTAATATCATCTTTCAAAATAGAATCAGGAGTAATAGGAAGCAAAGTAATATTTTTATCCTTCTGAACAAGAGTATACTGATTGTTTCTACCATGGTGTACAGATTTTTTATCAAATTGCCATGGTCTACCAAGTAATAAGGAACATGCTTGCATAGGTACCACATCACAATCAACATAATCAGCATATGTAGAGATACTAAAATGCACACGAACAGTACGTGTTACCTTAACCTTGCCGCTGTTGTTGAACCATTAGATGTAGTAAGGATGTGGATGTGGTCTTTTGGTGAGAGAAAGCTTCTCCACCATCTTCATGCTAGCCAAGTTGTTGCAGCTCCCTCCGTCTATGATGACGCGCACAGAATGTTCCTTCACAACTCCCTTGGTATGGAACAAATTGTGCCTCTGATTTTGCTCAGCTTGTGTGACCTGCACACTCAAAACACGTTGAGCAACTAAACATTCATACCTGTCAGCGTCTTCAGGAGCCATGTATTGCGTCTCATGATCAGAATCATCTCCACCATGTTCTTCACGTGTAATAAGAGCCAAAGTCTCCTCATCATAGTCACTAGCGGACTCATACCCACCATCCTCGGTAGCAATCATCACACGCTGAGATTTGCATTCTCCCGCATAATGACCCTTCCCTTACAACGACGACAAATAATATCACTTGTGTGCCCTGTTGATGCCATGGAAGAAGAAGAACTCTGTGTAGGCCCGACAAGTGCGCTCTTGGCAGATAATGGTGGTTGTGCCTGTTTTCTTGTATCACGGCAGGAGGTGGCACCTGATGGAGGTTCTGGTGCAGTTGAAGTAGAAGATGCACGCAGTGTCCATGATGAAGGTCGGCCTGCAGAAAAGTTAGTTCGCGCCAATGCTTGTCGATCCTGCACTTCACGTTCAGCTTTACAAGCAAGATGGAATAAACAAGTGATGTTAGTATACTCCTTATAGTCTAGAATGGTCTGAATCTCTCTATTTAATCCACCCAGAAAACGTGCAAGCATAGCTTCATTCTCCTCAACAATACCACATCTAATCATGCCAGTTTGTAATTCCCGATAATATTCTTCTACATAATTTTTCCCTTGTCTTAAGCGCTGCAATTTTTGAAGCAATTCACGTTGATAATATGGTGGAACCCAACGAGTACGCATAGCAGTTTTCAAAGCAGCCCAAGTAGTTGGAATAGGATATAATCTACAATGTTCAGACCACCATACACATGCAAAACTAGTGAAAGCACAAACAGCAGTGGCAACCCGTCTCTCCTCGGGATATTGTAAAGATGTAAATCATTGTTCAGTTTCTAACTCCCAAGTAAGATATATATCAGGAACATATCTACCATAAAATGGTGGAATGTTCAATTTCAGTTTAGGAAGATGGTCATGATCTCGTACCTGAGGGAGAGCCCTACCATTGTGATTATTTGCATATGGATGACCTGGTGGTTGTGGTGCAGGTGGTTGCACGTAGTTCTGATTTTGATCAACCTCATCCTCGTAATCTCCCACATAATCATCCTCCTCCGCATCAGCAGCAGGAGCCACAGAAGTATCAACAGCAGCACCAACAGTTTGGCCAAACATAAGAGGGACACGGCTCGCTCGGTGGAGGTCTGTTTCGCGATGTGGAGGTAGGTGTTGTTGTTGTTGTTGGAGAGGTGCGTTAGGTGCAGCGGGTGGTGGTGGTGGAAGACGCGTGAGCAATTCATTAAACTTGTTACCGAGCTTTGTTTCGAACGTCTTCTCCATGCCATCTATCTTCTCCATGGCCTCTTCAAATCTGTTTAGCACATCTTGCACCTGTCCACTCATCATTTGCTGAAATTTATCATGCAAATCCTTATTTGTCATGTTCTCCCAGTCTGTCTCATCGGCTTGTGATCCTGGCATGGTTAGCAGCAATAGAAACACACAAGAATATGATCCTACAGACTACTAACAAGAGGTGGTGGTGGGTGTCACAAATCCGTCAAGCAAATCTCAAATTCTTACCAGTTCTTACCCAACAGCAGGCGGTGATCGGCAACCGTTGTAGTCAAAACTCTCAAAGCTTGGATAGAGCGATTACCATGGAGAGTCAAACGCAGGACGTAGATGTATGGGGAGCTGGGAAGGCTTATAATATGGTAGCAAAAAGGGTCAGCAATAATCAATTCAGAGATGCAAAGTTGAATAAACGCTCAACGACGGTACTGTGCTGGTCCTAGGCTAGACTGTGCTAGAGACGCGAGCCTAGAACACCAACAAAATCACGGCGCGGCACGTAAACAAGGGAGGAGCACACTGATTTTTTTTCTCTTTTTTTTTCATTGTTTTTGCACTTTTTTTTCTTTTTCTTTTTTTTGCTCCGTAATAATTTTTTTCGAAAAAGTCCACAAATGGTCTAAAAACTGCCTAGCCAGAATTTTCCAGACTTAGTTTTTTTTAAGTTTGGAACTATTTCTCTACCGCGGGTAGCATGGAAGTTGGGGAGTCCTTCTCTGTCATGACTTGGAGTATTGCGTGATCTGGAAATCCAAAACAGAGTAACAAAATACTGGACTCGGAATAGGACTGGTGTTGGAGATAAAACTGGTGGAACTCGGACTGGTGGCGGAGATGAATCTGGTGGAACTCGGACTGGTGGCGGATATATGTTGCAGGTGGACTCGGAGTTGCGTGATGGCGGCGGATATGTGGTGGCGTATATGGACTCGGATTGGAGGTGAATATGTGGTGGTGGTATATGGCAGCAGCGACGATGATAATGCGATGGTGATATATGGCAGCGACGACGAGACAACCTGTGAACAGAACTCGAAACTCTAAAGGACTAGACGCTAAGACCAGCAACTTGACACGACGATGCAACCGCAAATTGAACAAAGCAAATACAGAAAAGATTATGCAAAGGCTCAGATTGTTTCGGATGAGATGAACTAACCCTAATTTTTTTGGCTTTTTCATGGACTATAGGTATGAAGAACAGACTCGATCTAAACTACGAAAAACTGTAAAATCTCACCAAGCAACATGGAAATCTGATACCACTTGATAGAGGCAAAGGTGTCCCGTCTTTCGATGAGATGCTGGATATCGCTTTGGTGGAAGTCGACTTTGACGATCCGACTACAAACGTGCGAGGACGTCGCGCCTTAGCAATCGCTAAACCAACTCCGAGAGGTTATTGACCACGCCGGAGCACGATCAACCTGACCACGAGGGTCTGTTTCCTGCGAGCAAACGAAGAACAAGCAAGAAACTGAGATTGCAATCTGGATATTGTGAATATAAGATGAAAACTTTATTGATCAAGGTGGGGTTCTGTGACGCCTTTGTCTGGTCGTTGAACACAAACGAAGTACGCGAAGTTGCAGCTATGGCGAACTTTTAATCTAAACAAAACCCAAAGTCTAAACGATGCCCTAAGGGCTGTATATATGGAGGATGAGGGGGGAATTTCGTGGCCCTTGGTGGAGGGGTCCGAAATCAACCCTATCTCTTGTTTCCCCACACATACAGACTCTAAAAATAGCCTATACTTATGTATTTCGAAATTACATGGGCCTGACCCAATAATAAGGTGACGCAGCACCTAGAATAGCCTGGGGACGAAATTTATAAGTGGCATCTTGTATATTTCGTCCAAGGCTTCATGCACCCATTATGGTGGCTTCAAAGTCCTGAAATCATCACTTGTAACTTCGCTCTTGTTCACCTTGCGCATGCCATCATCTCCATGCTTGTTCTTGCTCCAATGTTCATCCTTCTCCAAGCTAGGCCCTTCATTTGTAAGCAAAACAAATGTATCCAATTTAGGCAGCATCATATTCTCATGAACATTAGAATCATTACCAAGAAACGAAAGTACCTGGTAATTTAGTTGGCGTGCACGAGCTCTAGTAATTGGTCCAGTATGTATAGCAGCAGGGGTTGTGGGTGTAACAATTGTATTGATGTCCTCATCATAGCCTGATATAGAGGCGCTGCACACCCCCTCTACTTCACTGACGAAGTGATGGATCATGAATTCCCAGAAGGGTTTAAACCCGTAAACATCGAATCATACGATGGCACAACAGACCCCGCAGTATGGATCGAAGATTTCCTTCTCCACATTCACATGGCTCGCGGAGATGATCTACACGCCATCAAGTATCTCCCCCTTAAACTCAAAGGACCAGCTCAGCATTGGTTCAATAGCCTGCCGGCAAATTCCGTTGGCAGTTGGGAAAACCTGGAGGATGCGTTCCTCGACAACTTCCAGGGAACATATGTGCGACCACCGGATGCCGATGACTTGAGCCACATTACCCAACAGCCTGGAGAGTCAGCCAGGAAATTCTGGACTCGATTCCTAACCAAAAAGAACTAAATAGTCGACTTTCCGGACGCTGAAGCCCAGGCGGCCTTTAAGCATAATATCCGTGACGAGTGGCTCGCTCGACACCTCGGCCAGGAAAAACCAAAGTCCATGGCAGCCCTCACGACACTCATGACCCGTTTTGATAGAGGCAAAGGTGTCCCGTCTTTCGATGAGATGGTGGATTTCGCTTTGGTGGAAGTCGACTTTGACGATCCGACTACGAACGTGCGAGGACGTCGCGCCTTAGCAATCGCTAAACCAACTCCGAGAGGTTATTGACCACGCCGGAGCACGATCAACCTGACCACGAGGGTCTGTTTCCTGCGAGCAAACGAAGAACAAGCAAGAAACTGAGATTGCAATCTGGATATTGCGAATATAAGATGAAAGCTTTATTGATCAAGGTGGGGTTCTGTGACGCCTTTGTCTGGTCGTTGAACACAAACGAAGTACGCGAAGTTGCAGCTATGGCGAACTTTTAATCTAAACAAAACCCAAAGTCTAAACGATGCCCTAAAGGCTGTATATATGGAGGAAGAGGGGGGGAATTTCGTGGCCCTTGGTGGAGGGGTCCGAAATCAACCCTATCTCTTGTTTCCCCACACATACGGACTCTAAAAATAGCCTATACTTATGTATTTCGAAATTACATGGGCCTGGCCCAATAATAAGGTGACGCAGCACCTAAAATAGCCTCGGGACGAAATTTATGAAGTGGCATCTTGTATACTTCGTCCAAGGCTTCATGCACCCATTATGGTGGCTTCAAAGTCCTGAAATCATCACTTGTAACTCCGTTCTTGTTTCCCTTGCGCATGCCATCATCTCCATGCTTGTTCTTGCTCCAATGTTCATCCTTCTCCAAGCTAGGCCCTTCATTTGTAAGCAAAACAAATGTATCCAATTTAGGCAGCATCATATTCTCATGAACATTAGAATCATTACCAAGAAACGAAAGTACCTGGTAATTTAGTTGGCGTGCACGAGCTCTAGTAATTGGTCCAGTATGTATAGCAGCAGGGGCTGTGGGTGTAACAATTGTATTGATGTCCTCATCACATATTAAAAGTCAAGCTAAACTGAATCGTAGACATGCTAAATGGGTTGAATTCATTGAGACTTTTCCTTATGTCATTAAACACAAGAAGGGAAAAGAAAATGTTATTGCTGATGCATTGTCTCGCCGCTATACTATGCTTTCACAACTTGACTTCAAAATATTTGGTTTGGAGACCATCAAAGATCAATATGTGCATGATGCTGATTTTAAAGATGTAATGCAGAATTGTAAAGAAGGAAGAATGTGGAACAAGTTCGTCGTTAACGATGGATTTGTGTTTCGTGCTAACAAGCTATGCATTCCAGCTAGCTCCGTTCGTCTTTTGTTGTTGCAGGAGGACGTACTTGCTACACATTTCTTTTGGCCAAAGATGAGACGGGATGTTGAGCGTTTTATTGCTCGATGCACTACATGTCAAAAAGCTAAGTCACGACTCAATCCTCATGGTTTATATATGCCTTTGCCTGTACCTAGTGTTCCTTGGGAGGATATATCTATGGACTTTGTTTTAGGTTTACCTCGAACAAAGAAGGGGAGGGATAGCATATTTGTTGTCGTGGATAGATTCTCGAAAATGGCACACTTTATACCATGTCATAAAAGCGATGATGCTGTTAATGTTGCTGATTTGTTCTTTCGTGAAATTATTCGCTTGCATGGTGTGCCAAATACTATTGTTTCAGATCGTGATACTAAATTTCTTAGCCACTTTTGGAGATGTTTATGGGCTAAGTTGGGGACTAAACTGCTTTTTAGTACTACTTGTTGATAGAGGCAAAGGTGTCCCGTCTTTCGATGAGATGGTGGATTTCGCTTTGGTGGAAGTCGACTTTGACGATCCGACTACGAACGTGCGAGGACGTCGCACCTTAGCAATCGCTAAACCAACTCCGAGAGGTTATTGACCACGCCGGAGCACGATCAACCTGACCACGAGGGTCTGTTTCCTGCGAGCAAACGAAGAACAAGCAAGAAACTGAGATTGCAATCTGGATATTGCGAATATAAGATGAAAGCTTTATTGATCAAGGTGGGGTTCTGTGACGCCTTTGTCTGGTCGTTGAACACAAACGAAGTACGCGAAGTTGCAGCTATGGCGAACTTTTAATCTAAACAAAACCCAAAGTCTAAACGATGCCCTAAGGGCTGTATATATGGAGGAAGAGGAGGGGAATTTCGTGGCCCTTGGTGGAGGGGTCCGAAATCAACCCTATCTCTTGTTTCCCCACACATACGGACTCTAAAAATAGCCTATACTTATGTATTTCGAAATTACATGGGCCTGGCCCAATAATAAGGTGACGCAGCACCTAAAATAGCCTCGGGACGAAATTTATGAAGTGGCATCTTGTATATTTCGTCCAAGGCTTCATGCACCCATTATGGTGGCTTCAAAGTCCTGAAATCATCACTTGTAACTCCGTTCTTGTTCCCCTTGCGCATGCCAACATCTCCATGCTTGTTCTTGCTCCAATGTTCATCCTTCTCCAAGCTAGGCCCTTCATTTGTAAGCAAAACAAATGTATCCAATTTAGGCAGCATCATATTCTCATGAACATTAGAATCATTACCAAGAAACGAAAGTACCTGGTAATTTAGTTGGCGTGCACGAGCTCTAGTAATTGGTCCAGTATGTATAGCAGCAGGGGCTGTGGGTGTAACAATTGTATTGATGTCCTCATCATCCTCCCCTTCTTGAAATGAAGTCGCCCTCGACGGAAGTTCATCTTCCTCACCCAAATAAGGCTTCAAATCTGCAATGTTAAAAGTGGGACTAACCCCAAAATCTGCAGGCAGTTCAAGTTTATATGCATTATCATTTATTTTCTCTAACACCTTAAAGGGACCATCGGCACGTGGCATTAACTTTGATTTGCGCAAATCAGGAAATCTATCCTTACGCAAATGTAACCAAACAAGATCTCCAGGTGCAAAAACAACATGTTTTCTACCCTTATCTCCAGCAAGTTTATATTTAGCATTCATGTGCTCAATGTTTTCCTTAGTTAACTCATGCATTTTTAAAATCAATTCAGCACGTTGTTTAGCATCAAAATTAACCTTCTCCGAAGATGGAAGAGGAAACAAATCAATAGGTGCACGAGGTAGGAAACCATACACAACTTCAAAAGGGCACATCTTAGTAGTAGAATGCAATGAACGATTATAAGCAAATTCAATATGAGGCAAGCATTCCTCCCACATTTTCTTATTATTCTTCAAAACAGCCCTAAGCATAGTAGACAACGTTCTATTGACTACTTCAGTTTGTCCATCAGTTTGGGGGTGACTAGTACTAAAAAGCAGTTTAGTCCCCAACTTAGCCCATAAACATCTCCAAAAGTGGCTAAGAAATTTAGTATCACGATCTGAAACAATAGTATTTGGCACACCATGCAAGCGAATAATTTCACGAAAGAACAAATCAGCAACATTAACAGCATCATCGCTTTTATGACATGGTATAAAGTGTGCCATTTTCGAGAATCTATCCACGACAACAAATATGCTATCCCTCCCCTTCTTTGTTCGAGGTAAACCTAAAACAAAGTCCATAGATATATCCTCCCAAGGAACACTAGGTACAGGCAAAGGCATATATAAACCATGAGGATTGAGTCGTGACTTAGCTTTTTGACATGTAGTGCATCGAGCAATAAAACGCTCAACATCCCGTCTCATCTTTGGCCAAAAGAAATGTGTAGCAAGTACGTCCTCCGTCTTCTTCACGCCAAAGTGTCCCATTAATCCTCCTCCATGCACCTCTCCAACAACAACAACAACAACGACTACCTCCACGTCGCGAAGCAGACCTCCGCCGAGCAAGCCGTGTTCCTCTTGCGTTTGGCCAAACTGTTGGTGCGGCTGTTGATACTTCTGTGGCTCCTGCTGCTGATGCGGAGGAGGATGATTATGTGGGAGACTATGAGGATGAGGTTGATCAAAATCAACACTACGTGCAGCCACCTGTACCACCACCAGCAGGTCGACCTCAGGTATATCTTCGTAATGGTAGGCCTGCACCACCACCTCAGGTACGAGATGATGTCCATATTCCTAAATTGAAATTGAATATTCCACCATTTGAGGGTAGATATGTTCCTGATATATATCTTACTTGGGAGTTAGAAACTGAACAACGATTTACATGTTTACAATATCCTGAGGAGAGACGAGTTGCTGCTGCCGTTTGTGCTTTCACTAGTTTTGCATGTGTATGGTGGTCTGAACATTGTAGATTATATCCTATTCCAACTACTTGGGCTGCTTTGAAAACTGCTATGCGTACGCGTTGGGTTCCACCATATTATCAACGTGAATTGCTTCAAAAATTGCAGCGTTTAAGACAAGGGAAAAATTCTGTAGAAGAATATTATCAGGAATTACAAACTGGCATGATTAGATGTGGTATTGCTGAGGAGAATGAAGCTATGCTTGCACGTTTTCTTGGTGGATTAAATAGAGAGATTCAGACCATTCTAGACTATAAGGAGTATACTAATATCACTCGTTTATTCCATCTTGCTTGTAAAGCTGAACGTGAAGTGCAGGATCGACAAGCATTGGGGCGAACTAACTTTTCTGCAGGCCGACCTTCATCATGGACACCACGTGCATCTTCTACTTCAACTGCACCAGCACATCCATCCGGTGCCACCTCCAGCCGTGATACAAGAAAACAGGCACAACCACCATTATCTTCCAAGAGCGCACCTGCGGGTCCTGCACAGCGTTCTTCTTCTTCCATGGCATCAACAGGGCACACAAGTGATATTATTTGTCGTCGTTGTAAGGGAGGAGGTCATTATGCGAGGGAATGCAAATCTCCGCGTGTGATGATTGCTACCGCGGATGGTGGATATGAGTCCGCTAGTGACTATGATGAGGAGACATTGGCTCTTATTACACGTGAAGAACATGGTGGAGATGATTCTGATCATGAGACGCAATACATGGCTCCTGAAGACGCTGACAGGTATGAATGTTTAGTTGCTCAACGTGTTTTGAGTGTGCAGGTCACACAAGATGAGCAAAATCAGAGGCACAATTTGTTCCATACCAAGGGAGTTGTGAAGGAACGTTCTGTGCGCGTCATAATAGACGGAGGGAGCTGCAACAACTTGGCTAGCATGGAGATGGTGGAGAAGCTTTCTCTCACCACAAGACCACATCCACATCCTTACTACATCCAATGGTTCAACAACAGCGGCAAGGTTAAGGTAACACGTACTGTTCGTGTGCATTTTAGTATCTCTACATATGCTGATTATGTTGATTGTGATGTGGTACCTATGCAAGCATGTTCCTTATTACTTGGTAGACCATGGCAATTTGATAAAAATTCTGTACACCATGGTAGAAACAATCACTATACTCTTGTTCATAAGGATAAAAATATTACTTTGCTTCCTATGACTCCTGATTCCATTTTGAAAGATGATATTAATAGAGCTAATAAAGCAAAACAGGAGAAGAATATGAGTGAAAATCAGATTGTGGCAAAAGAATTTGAGCAACAAATGAAGCCTAATAATAAACCATCTAGTGTTGCTTCTGAAATTAAATTGAAAAGTGCATGTTTATTTGCCACCAAATCTGATATTGATGAGCTAGATTTCAGCAAATCTGTTTGCTATGCTTTTGTGTGCAAAGAGGCATTATTTTCATTCGAGGACGTGCCTTCCTCTTTGCCTCCTGCTGTCACTAACATTTTGCAGGAGTTCGCTGACGTCTTTCCACAAGACGTGCCACCGGGATTACCGCCTATTCGAGGGATTGAGCACCAGATTGACTTAATTCCCGGTGCTTCACTGCCAAACCGTGCACCATACCGTACCAATCTAGAGGAGACGAAGGAGATTATGTGATAGAGGCAAAGGTGTCCCGTCTTTCGATGAGATGATGGATATCGCTTTGGTGGCAGTCGACTTTGACGATCCGACTACGAACGTGCGAGGACGTCGCGCCTTAGCAATCGCTAAACCAACTCCGAGAGGTTATTGACCACGCCGGAGCACGATCAACCTGACCACGAGGGTCTGTTTCCTGCGAGCAAACGAAGAACAAGCAAGAAACTGAGATTGCAATCTGGATATTGCGAATATAAGATGAAAGCTTTATTGATCAAGGTGGGGTTCTGTGACGCCTTTGTCTGGTCGTTGAACACAAACGAAGTACGCGAAGTTGCAGCTATGGCGAACTTTTAATCTAAACAAAACCCAAAGTCTAAACGATGCCCTAAGGGCTGTATATATGGAAGAAGAGGGGGGGAATTTCGTGGCCCTTGGTGGAGGGGTCCGAAATCAACCCTATCTCTTGTTTCCCCACACATACGGACTCTAAAAATAGCCTATACTTATGTATTTCGAAATTACATGGGCCTGGCCCAATAATAAGGTGACGCAGCACCTAAAATAGCCTCGGGACGAAATTTATGAAGTGGCATCTTGTATATTTCGTCCAAGGCTTCATGCACCCATTATGGTGGCGTCAAAGTCCGGAAATCATCACTTGTAACTCCGTTCTTGTTCCCCTTGCGCATGCCATCATCTCCATGCTTGTTCTTGCTCCAATGTTCATCCTTCTCCAAGCTAGGCCCTTCATTTGTAAGCAAAACAAATGTATCCAATTTAGGCAGCATCATATTCTCATGAACATTAGAATCATTACCAAGAAACGAAAGTACCTGGTAATTTAGTTGGCGTGCACGAGCTCTAGTAATTGGTCCAGTATGTATAGCAGCAGGGGCTGTGGGTGTAACAATTGTATTGATGTCCTCATCAGCATGTGTCAACTTATCTTTCAATACCGTGAAGGCTTCTTCCTGTGCGGTACCCCAAAGAAAAGGCACATCTTTCTTTGTAAGCTCATTGAGAGGTGCAGCAATGGTGCTGAAATCTCTCACAAAACGCCTATAGAATCCAGCGAGGCCAAGAAAACTCCTCACTTGTGTGACCGTTTTGGGTTGCGGCCAACTCTCAATAGCTTCAATCTTGGCTTTATCAACTTCAATTCCCTGTGGAGTAACAACATAGCCAAGAAAAGATACTCGGTCGGTGCAAAAGTAGCACTTCCCAAGGTTACCAAACAAACGTGCATCACGTAGAGCAATAAAAACAGCACGTAAATGTTCCAAATGTTCTTCCAAAGATCTGCTATAAATCAATATGTCATCAAAGTAAACTACCACAAATCGTCCAATGAAAGCACGTAAAACTTCGTTCATTAATCTCATGAAAGTACTAGGTGCATTAGTTAACCCAAAAGGCATGACTAACCACTCATATAATCCAAACTTAGTTTTAAATGTTGTTTTCCATTCATCTCCCAATTTCATACGAATTTGATGGTAGCCACTATGCAAATCAACTTTGGAGAATATTGTAGAGCCACTCAATTCATCAAGCATATCATCTAGCCTAGGAATAGGATGACGATAACGAATAGTAATATTATTAATGCCTCTACAATCAACACACATACGTGATGTACCATCCTTTTTCGGCACTAGAATAATAGGAACAGCACAAGGACTAAGGGATTCGCGTATATAACCTTTGTCGAGAAGCTCTTGTACTTGACGCATAATCTCCTTCGTCTCCTCTGGATTGGTACGGTATGGTGCACGGTTTGGCAGTGAATCACCGGGAATTAAGTCAATCTGATGCTCAATCCCTCGAATAGGCGGTAATCCCGGTGGCACGTCTTGTGGAAAAACGTCAGCGAACTCCTGCAAAATGTTAGTGACAGCAGGAGGCAAAGAGGAAGGCACGTCCTCGAATGAAAATAATGCCTCTTTGCACACAAAAGCATAGCAAACAGATTTGCTGAAATCTAGCTCATCAATATCAGATTTGGTGGCAAATAAACATGCACTTTTCAATTTAATTTCAGAAGCAACACTAGATGGTTTATTATTAGGCTTCATTTGTTGCTCAAATTCTTTTGCCACAATCTGATTTTCACTCTTATTCTTCTCCTGTTGTGCTTTATTAGCTCTATTAATATCATCTTTCAAAATGGAATCAGGAGTCATAGGAAGCAAAGTAATATTTTTATCCTTATGAACAAGAGTATAGTGATTGTTCCTACCATGGTGTACAGAATTTTTATCAAATTGCCATGGTCTACCAAGTAATAAGGAACATGCTTGCATAGGTACCACATCACAATCAACATAATCAGCATATGTAGAGATACTAAAATGCACACGAACAGTACGTGTTACCTTAACCTTGCCGCTGTTGTTGAACCATTGGATGTAGTAAGGATGTGGATGTGGTCTTGTGGTGAGAGAAAGCTTCTCCACCATCTCCATGCTAGCCAAGTTGTTGCAGCTCCCTCCGTCTATTATGACGCGCACAGAACGTTCCTTCACAACTCCCTTGGTATGGAACAAATTGTGCCTCTGATTTTGCTCAGCTTGTGTGACCTACACACTCAAAACACGTTGAGCAACTAAACATTCATACCTGTCAGCGTCCTCAGGAGCCATGTATTGCGTCTCATGATCAGAATCATCTCCACCATGTTCTTCACGTGTAATAAGAGCCAATGTCTCCTCATCATAGTCACTAGCGGACTCATATCCACCATCCGCGGTAGCAATCATCACACGCGGAGATTTGCATTCCCTCGCATAATGACCTCCTCCCTTACAACGACGACAAATAATATCACTTGTGTGCCCTGTTGATGCCATGGAAGAAGAAGAACGCTGTGCAGGCCCTGCAGGTGCGCTCTTGGCAGATAATGGTGGTTGTGCCTGTTTTCTTGTATCACGGCTGGAGGTGGCACCGGATGGAGGTGCTGGCGCAGTTGAATTAGAAGATGCACGTGGTGTCCATGATGAAGATCGGCCTGCAGAAAAGTTAGTTCGCGCCAATGCTTGTCGATCCTGTACTTCACGTTCAGCTTTACAAGCAAGATGGAATAAACGAGTGATATTAGTATACTCCTTATAGTCTAGAATGGTCTGAATCTCTCTATTTAATCCACCCAGAAAACGTGCAAGCATAGCTTCATTCTCCTCAACAATACCACATCGAATCATGCCAGTTTGTAATTCCTGATAATATTCTTCTACAGAATTTTTTCCTTGTCTTAAACGCTGCAATTTTTGAAGCAATTCACGTTGATAATATGGTGGAACCCAACGCGTACGCATAGCAGTTTTCAAAGCAGCCCAAGTAGTTGGAATAGGATATAATCTACAATGTTCAGACCACCATACACATGCAAAACTAGTGAAAGCACAAACGGCAGCAGCAACTCGTCTCTCCTCAGGATATTGTAAACATGTAAATCGTTGTTCAGTTTCTAACTCCCAAGTAAGATATATATCAGGAACATATCTACCCTCAAATGGTGGAATATTCAATTTCAGTTTAGGAATATGGACATCATCTCGTACCTGAGGTGGTGGTGCAGGCCTACCATTACGAATATATACCTGAGGTCGACCTGCTGGTGGTGGTGCTGGTGGCTGCTCGTAGATCTGATTTTGATCAACCTCATCCTCATAATCGCCCGCATACTCATCATCCTCCTGGGTACCAGCAACAGCAGTAGCAGGAGCCACAGAAGTATCAACAGCAGCACCCACAGTTTGGCCAAATGCAAGAGGAACACGGCTCGCTCGGCGAAGGTCTATTTCGCGACGTGGAGGTAGTCGTTGTTGTTGTTGTTGGAGAGGTGCGTTAGGTGCAGCGGGTGGTGGTGGTGGAAGACGCGCGAGCAATTCATTAAATCTGTTATCGAGCTTTGTTTCGAACGTCTTCTCAAGGCCAGTGATCTTCTCCATGGCCTCTTCAAAATTGTTCAGCACATCTTGCACCTGTTCAGTCATCATTTGCTGAAACTTATCATGAAGCTCCTTGTTCGATAAATTCTCCCAGTCAATCTCGTCGGCTTGTGATCGTGGCATGGTTAGCAGCAATAGAAACACACAAGAATATGATCCTACAGACTACTAAGAAGTGGTGGTGGTGTATCACAAATCCGTCAAGCAAATCTCAAATTCTTACCAGTTCTTACCCAGCAGCAGGCGGTGATCGGCAACCGTTGTAGTCAAAAACTCTCAAAGCTTGGATAGAGCGATTACCAGGGAGAGTCAAACACACAACGTAGATGTATGTGGAGCTGGGAAGGCTTATAGTATGGTAGCAAAAAGGGTCAGCAATAATCAATTCAGAGATGCAAAGTTGAATAAACGCTCAACGACGGTACTGTGCTGGTCCTAGGCTAGACTGTGCTAGAGACGCGAGCCTAGAACACCAACAAAATCACGGCGCGGCACGTAAACAAGGGAAAAGCACACTCTGAATTTTTTTTTTCCG
>NW_025228118.1:98654-107130 GCF_018294505.1 Triticum aestivum
CAAACTGACAGGATGGGCACGAAACTTTTTTCGACCAAAATTTTTTTTTTTTTTTGACTGCCCGGACCCAAAAACTGGAAACGGGTCAAAAAAAACTTCCTATAATGGCACCTGTCTCAAAACACTCAGAAACACCTAAAAATAGGATAGCCAGAAATTTTTTCGAAAAATGCGTTTTCGAAAAATTTTGGGCCTAAACGGAGCGTGGCTACCCGACTCCGGCAAGAAAACACGAATCGGAAACTAGATGGATCTCGAAAACAACCCTAATAATCAAGGAACTCGGATTGGTGGTGAATATATGGTGGTGGTATATGGCAGCGGAGGTAGTATATGGATATGGATCGGTGGTGGTATATGGACACGGATTGGTGGTGGTATATGGATACGGATTCGGAGCGGTGGTGGGAGATGGCAGGGGCGATGATGATGGTGCAGCGACGGCGTGACAACTTGTGAACAGAACTCGAAACTCTAAAAGACTAGACGCTAAGACCAGCAACTGAACACGACGATGCAACCGCAAATTCAACAAAGCAAATACAGAAAAGATTATGCAAGGCTCAGATTGGTTCGGATGGGATGAACTAACCCTAATTTTTTTTGGCTTTTTCGTGGACTATAGGTATGAAGAACAGACTCGATCTAAACTACGAAAAACTGTAAAATCTCACCGAGCAACCTGGAAATCTGATACCACTTGATAGAGGCAAAGGTGTCCCGTCTTTCGATGAGATGGTGGATTTCGCTTTGGTGGAAGTCGACTTTGACGATCCGACTACGAACGTGCGAGGACGTCGCGCCTTAGCAATCGCTAAACCAACTCTGAGAGGTTATTGACCACGCTGGAGCACGATCAACCTGGCCACGAGGGTCTGTTTCCTGCGAGCAAACGAAGAACAAGCAAGAAACTGAGATTGCAATCTGGATATTGCGAATATAAGATGAAAGCTTTATTGATCAAGGTGGGGTTCTGTGACGCCTTTGTCTGGTCGTTGAACACAAACGAAGTACGCGAAGTTGCAGCTATGGCGAACTTTTAATCTAAACAAAACCCAAAGTCTAAACGATGCCCTAAAGGCTGTATATATGGAGGAAGAGGGGGGGAATTTCGTGGCCCTTGGTGGAGGGGTCCGAAATCAACCCTATGTCTTGTTTCCCCACACATACGGACTCTAAAAATAGCCTATACTTATGTATTTCGAAATTACATGGGCCTGGCCCAATAATAAGGTGACGCAGCACCTAAAATAGCCTCGGGACGAAATTTATGAAGTGGCATCTTGTATATTTCGTCCAAGGCTTCATGCACCCATTATGGTGGCTTCAAAGTCCTGAAATCATCACTTGTAACTCCGTTCTTGTTCCCCTTGCGCATGCCAACATCTCCATGCTTGTTCTTGCTCCAATGTTCATCCTTCTCCAAGCTAGGCCCTTCATTTGTAAGCAAAACAAATGTATCCAATTTAGGCAGCATCATATTCTCATGAACATTAGAATCATTACCAAGAAACGAAAGTACCTGGTAATTTAGTTGGCGTGCACGAGCTCTAGTAATTGGTCCAGTATGTATAGCAGCAGGGGCTGTGGGTGTAACAATTGTATTGATGTCCTCATCACGTTTTTTGTGCGGGCGAGGATAGCTGGTTGGCTCATAGTAGCAGCACGCCGATAAATTCAGGCACCTCAGATATCCGCGACAATAACGGCAATCCACGGTGCAACAGACATAAGCGACGGAACAATGGTGACAACACTGAAGACACGGCAGTCAACGCCGGATTTAGTGGCTCGAAATCCGGTCAGCGGAAAAAGTCGTTCAAAAGAAACAATCAGGGACCATCCAGTCTGGACCGTATACTTGAACGCTTGTACCAAATTCATGGCACCCCGGATAAGCCAGCAAACCACACTAACAGAGACTGATGGGTGTTCAAACAGGCCGGTAAAATAAACACCGAAAAGAAGGACAAGGGGCTGCACAGCAACGATGACGAGGAGCCCCGGCGTCCGAACACAGGAGGACAGAAGAAATTTCCTCCCCAGGTGAAAACGGTCAACATGATCTACGCCACCCACATTCCCAAACGGGAACGGAAGCGAGCACTACGGGACGTCTATGCGATGGAGCCAGTCGCCCCAAAATTCAACCCATGGTCAGCCTGTCCGATCACCTTCAATCGTAGGGATCACCCTACCAGCATCCGTCACGACGGTTCAGCCGCATTGGTCCTAGACCCAATCATCAACGGATTCCACCTCATGCGAGTCCTTATGGATGGCGACAGCAGCCTGAACCTGCTTTATCAGGACACAGTGCGTAAAATGGGCATCGACCCTTCAAGGATCAAGCCCACCAAAACCACCTTCAAAGGTGTAATTCCAGGAGTAGAGGCATGTTGCACGGGCTCCATAACACTGGAAGTGGTCTTTGGATCTCCGGATAACTTCTGAAGCAAGGAGTTAATCTTCGATATTGTCCCTTTCCGCAATGATTATCATGCACTACTTGGACGAACCGCATTCACTCGATTCAATGCGGTACCACACTATGCATACCTCAAACTCAAGATGCCAGGACCTCGCGGGGTCATAACAGTCAACGGGAACATGGACCGCTCTCTCCGTACAGAAGAACATACTGCAGCCCTTGCGGTGGAAGTACAATGTGGCCTTCTCCGACAAACCACCAATCCGGCGACAACAACCCCGAACACCATCAAGCGAGTCCGGAGTACCCCGCAACAGGATCGCCAGGCACGCCAAGAGCGCGACTAGCAGTCCGGACTCCGCTCCAGCCCCATCAAGGCAGCATCCGTGCCGCGCGTACACAATTACGCACTAAAAATATCATGGGCATAGGCGGAGGCACAATAGGGACTCAGTCAAACAGCGCGGCTCAGCCGCAACATACCTTAATAACCCCCCTTTTTACCTTTTAGGATACTGCTTTCGGGCAGCCTCTTCAGAAGAGCCGGATTGTCGGACTTGCACAGGAGAGAAAACCAAGGAGGCAAAAGGCTTTGCGCACAAAGGGAATACGCAGGTGGAATCTGTTCATGATCATTATACCTGTTTTATATACCTACATGCAGCCCGCCCTTGGATGGGACATGTCAAATGGTCCTATTTACTTCTGCTTAACGCATTCATTGTAAACATACGCTTAGACATATTATTTATCAATGGGAGATAATATATAGTGTCAGCTTATTATTCCTATTTGCACATTTTTCTATAAATGTTTATTTAATATTGCATCCGTACACCTTGGTACGTTTAGTTTGCCAGGGGCTCCTTATGGCGTCCCATAACACGGCAAGACAAGTCCGGACACTTTCAACAGTGCGGCACCCCGAACTTATAGCACTACATGCATCAGCTTCAAATCATGTCTTAGGTCAATAGTTGGGTTTGCCCGGCTCCCTTGTTTTGGTACCTTACGTTCCGTTATATAGGCTAAGGTAGCGTAGGGAGAACTACTGCGATTGTGTCCCAGTTCTTCCGGACGAGCACCTCAGTACAGAAAGCCGAAAACTGACCGGCATGATGCGGCGAGAGCTGGTCGCTTTTTGAGAGGTCTTAAAATCCTTAAAGATGTTTTCCGCTTTAGGCGAGGAATCGGCTTCGTCCGATTTAGGCGTATATAGCGCCCCAATTCGGCTTTCCCAATTCTAGGGGCTTCGCCGAAATTTAAAATTGTAGACTTCTATGGCTAAGTGAAAGTTATAAAGCCGCATAGTCCGATTGCCTTGTTTGCTGCGCCAAACACCTCCTTCAGGGACCAAAAATTTGGATAAATAGTGTTTGGGTTTTTCCAGGAACACCCCGGTACTAGTTATGTGGGGGCGGAAGCCGACGACTGGCCTACTTTCAGAATTTTATAAACAGCCGCACATAAGGTAGTATTTTAAATCAAAAAGCGCTATATAGCGCAAGCAACTTCGTCTTTATATTACAACAACGACAGAAGTACATTTACTCAAGGATCGTGTCCTTGGTACATTCAACGGCCACGAGACGAGCGCCTTTCATAACACCATCATAATATTTTTTTGGGACAGTGATGCGCCTTGCCCTCCGGTGGACCGTCCTTCACGAGCTTCTCCGCATCCAGCTTGCCCCAATGCACCTTCGCACGGGCAAAGGCCCGGCGGGCACCCTCAATGCAAACGGATTGCTTGATCACCTCAAGCCGCGAACAGGCATTCACCATCCGCTTTATCAGGTGATAGAGGCAAAGGTGTCCCGTCTTACGATGAGATAATAGATTTCGCTTTGGTGGAAGTCGACTTTGACGATCCGACTACGAACGTGCGAGGACGTCGCGCCTTAGGAATCGCTAAACCAACTCCGAGAGGTTATTGACCACGCCGGAGCACGATCAACCTGACCACGAGGGTCTGTTTCCTGCGAGCAAACGAAGAACAAGCAAAGAAACTGAGATTGCAATCTGGATATTGCGAATATAAGATGAAAGCTTTATTGATCAAGGTGGGGTTCTGTGATGCCTTTGTCTGGTCGTTGAACACAAACGAAGTACGCGAAGTTGCAGCTATGGTGAACTTTAATCTAAACAAAACCCAAAGTCTAAACGGCGCCCTAAGGGCTGTATATATGGAGGAAGAGGGGGGAATTTCGTGGCCCTTGGTGGAGGGGTCCGAAATCAACCCTATCTCTTGTTTCCCCACACATACGGACCCTAAAAATAGCCTATACTTATGTATTTCGAAATTACATGGGCCTGGCCCAATAATAAGGTGACGCAGCACCTAGAATAGCCTAAGGACGAAATTTATGAAGTGGCATCTTGTATATTTCGTCCAAGGCTTCATGCACCCATTATGGTGGCTTCAAAGTCCTGAAATCATCACTTGTAACTCCGTTCTGGTTCCCCTTGCGCATGACATCATCTCCATGCTTGTTCTTGCTCCAATGTCCATCCTCCTTCAAGCTAGGACCTTCATTTGTAAGCAAAACAAATGTATCCAATTTAGGCAGCATCATATTCTCATGAACATTAGAATCATTACCAAGAAACGAAAGTACCTGATAATTTAATTGGCGTGCGAGAGCTCTAGTAATTGGTCCAGTATATGTAGCAGTAGGGGCTGTGGGTGTAACAATGGTATTGATGTCCTCATCATCCTCCCCTTCTTGAAATGAAGTCGTCCTCGACGGAAGCTCATCTTCCTCACCCAAATAAGGCTTCAAATCTACAATGTTAAAAGTGGGACTAACCCCAAAATCTGCAGGCAGCTCAAGTTTATATGCATTATCATTTACTTTCTCCAACACCTTAAAGGGACCAGCAGCACGTGGCTTTAGCTTTGATTTGCGCAAATTAGGAAATCTATCCTTACGCAAATGTAACCAAACAAGATCTCCAGGTGCAAACACAACATGTTTTCTACCCTTATCTCCAGCAAGTTTATATTTAGCATTTTTAAAATTAATTCAGCACGTTCTTTAGCATCAAAATTAACCTTCTCCGAAGATGGAAGAGGCAACAAATCAATAGGTGCACGAGGTAGGAAACCATACACAACTTCAAAAGGGCACATCTTAGTAGTAGAATGCAATGAACGATTATAAGCAAATTCAATATGAGGCAAGCATTCCTCCCACATTTTCTTATTATTCTTCAAAACAGCCCTAAGCATAGTAGACAACGTTCTATTAACTACTTCAGTTTGTCCATCAGTTTGGGGGTGACAAGTAGTACTAAAAAGCAGTTTAGTCCCCAACTTAGCCCATAAACATCTCCAAAAGTGGCTAAGAAATTTAGTATCACGATCTGAAACAATAGTATTTGGCACACCATGCAAGCGAATAATTTCACGAAAGAACAAATCAGCAACATTAACAGCATCATCGCTTTTATGACATGGTATAAAGTGTGCCATTTTCGAGAATCTATCCACGACAACAAATATGCTATCCCTCCCCTTCTTTGTTCGAGGTAAACCTAAAACAAAGTCCATAGATATATCCTCCAAAGGAACACTAGGTACAGGCAAAGGCATATATAAACCGTGAGGATTGAGTCGTGACTTAGCTTTTTGACATGTAGTGCATCGAGCAATAAAACGCTCAACATCCCGTCTCATCTTTGGCCAAAAGAAATGTGTAGCAAGTACGTCCTCCGTCTTCTTCACGCCAAAGTGATAGAGGCGAGGGTCCCGATCTTTCGATGAGATGATAACTATCGATTTGGTGGAGACGACTTTGACAATCCGACTACAAACATGCACGACGTTGCGCCTTAGCAATCGCTAAACCAATCTCCTGAGGTTACTGACGATGCCGGAAGCACGGTCAGCCTGACCACAAAGGTCTATTCCTGCAAGCAATCAAAGAATGAGCAAGAATATGATAAAGCAATCTGAATATTGCAAATATATATGAGGTATTGATAATGGTGGGGATCCGGAAGCGGTCTTGGTCTGGTCGTTGGACACAAACGAAGTACACAAAGTTGCAATGGCTAACTTTTAACTAAACAAATCCCAAGGAAAAGCTACTAGATGGATCTACTTATATAGGAGCAAGGGGTGGCAGCCAAAGAGGTGGGAGGACGTCCCAAGGCAGCCTAAAACTAAATCTAGGTCGTACAAGGCCAATGGGCCCAAGTGGAAGTGATGTAACACCTTTGGACTTGTAGTTTGACTCGGATTCTGCTGCAGCATCAGATTGTTTCGTCCACAACTCAACGCTCCGGACGAATTTGAAGGTGATTCCAAATGGGTTGGAAAGTGCACGAAATCTAGTTTCCAACAAAAAAAGAATCACCCAATTCGGAGTCCGTATGAAAAACTTGTGTGCGTTTTGAGTCAGGTATGTCTGTGCAGTCCGAATCTGAATCCAGAACGTGAGAGACTTGGACTCTATCTTCTCTTGGGCCAAAAATGACGTGAGAGAACTTTTTGGACAGAAAATAAACATCTCTTTCTTCCTTATCTTCATATGTGGATTGTACGAATGTCCCATACACCTGCAATTAGACAAAACACAAAAGTGTGTGAAGTATTTTTGTTCTGGATAACATAAATAGATTATTGAATAGTTTGCACTAGAAATCACCTGACAAATATGCATATATGCAATATTTTTGGTCATATCCAAGGTAGTCATGTCCTCATCATCCTCCCCTTCTTGAAAATAAAGCCGTCCTCGGCGTTGCTTAATCTGAAATGTGGCTAACAAAAGAGACAAGGTGTACATGTTGTATATGTATATGTCATCCATTTTTACTTCCCTTGATTTTTGCATATATGACACATGAATAGATGAGTAACTTGCATAATTCATAAAATCTAAAGCCAAAAAATTAGCACAAGAAGTAGAAGGCATGAAAATATTGCAACTCAGTTTGCACATATAAGTGAAGCTCTTATTCATTTCAAAAGATTGACAATGTTCATCATTAAACCATCCCAACATTGGTAAATAAACCTTATTTGCATCAAATTTACATGCTATAACATGCATAAATAAGCAAACATGCAATAAGTCATTCAACACAGAATCATCACCAAGATTAGAGGTCATATCAAAATGATTAAACATTGGTTCTTTTGCATCAATAGTTAATTCAATGGGTGCACTCAAAATTGTTGGTATTTCAGTTGTTTGATCACATGGCAAAGTCAAATTATCAACGTAGTCCTCTAAAATAGGTGGTGTGATCAAAGTAGTGGGTAGCTCATCAGATGGTGCATTCAAATTGACAAGGCATTCATCATTCTCATGTAGAGATGGAAGATCAGTACCTTTGTCATTACCTCTTATGATCAACTCAGATGATGTAGCCACTCTCGGGGGCGATGTGTCACATGGTGGAGGTGATGTAGTCCTTACAACAACGGATGTGGTTGTCATAGTATGCCTAGTAGTTGAAGGAACAATCATATCAACTCTTGGAATGTGCATCGTGCGCTTGTTCTCCTCGTGGCCAACATGTCGCTTTATTTCCTGTTCAGCTTTGCAAGCAAGATGAAACAAATGGTCCATAGGTGATAGAGGCAAAGGTATCCCGTCTTTCGATGAGATGGTGGATTTCGCTTTGGTGGAAGTCGACTTTGACGATCCGACTACGAACGTGCGAGGACGTCGCGCCTTAGCAATCGCTAAACCAACTCCGAGAGGTTATTGACCACGCCGGAGCACGATCAACCTGACCACGAGGGTCTGTTTCCTGCGAGCAAACGAAGAACAAGCAAGAAACTAAGATTGCAATCTGGATATTGCGAATATAAGATGAAAGCTTTATTGATCAAGGTGGGGTTCTGTGACGCCTTTGTCTGGTCGTTGAACACAAACGAAGTACGCGAAGTTGCAGCTATGGCGAACTTTTAATCTAAACAAAACCCAAAGTCTAAACGATGCCCTAAGGGCTGTATATATGGAGGAAGAGGGGGGAATTTCGTGGCCCTTGGTGGAGGGGTCCGAAATCAACCCTATCTCTTGTTTCCCC
>NW_025228118.1:111806-113347 GCF_018294505.1 Triticum aestivum
GGCGAGTGTCTCAAAACTCTTCTTAGCTCAAACTGACAGGATGGGCACGAAATTTTTTCGACCAATTTTTTTTTTTTGACTGACCGGACCCAAAAACTGGAAACGGGTCAAAAAAAACTTCCTATAATGGCACCTGTCTCAAAACACTCAGAAACACCTAAAAATAGGATAGCCAGAAATTTTTTCGAAAAATGCGTTTTCGAAAAATTTTGGGCCTAAACGGAGCGTGGCTACCTGACTTTTTTTTTTCCGAAACCTACTCCGGCAAGGAAACACGAATCGGAATCTAGATGGATCTCGAAAACAAACCTAATATGCAAGGAACTCGGACTGGTGGTGGATATATGGTGGTGGTATATGGCAGCGGTGGTGGTAGCGGTGGTAGTATATGGATATGGATCGGTGGTGGTATATGGACACGGATTGGTGGTGGTATATGGATACGGATTCGAAGCGGTGGCGGATAAGCGGTGGTGGTAGATGGCAGGGGCGATGATGATGGTGCGGCGGCGGCGTGACAACTTATGACCAGAACTCGAAACTCTAAAAGACTAGACTCTATGATGAGGACATGACTACCTTGGATATGACCAAAAATATTGCATATATGCATATTTGCCAGGTGATTTCTAGTATAAACTATTCAATAATCTATTTATGTTATCCAGAACAAAAATACTTCACACACTTTTGTGTTTTGTCTAATTGCAGGTGTATGGGACATTTGTACAATCCACATATGAAGATAAGGAAGAAAGAGATGTTTATTTGCTGTCCAAAAAGTTCTCTCACGTCACTTTTGGCCCAAGAGAAGATAGAGTCCAAGTCTCTCACGTTCTGGATTCAGACTCGGACTGCACAGACATACCTGACTCAAAACGCACACAAGTTTTTCATACGGACTCCGAATTGGGTGATTCTTTTTTTGTTGGAAACTAGATTTTGTGCACTTTCCAACCCAATTGGAATCACCTTCAAATTCGTACGGAGCGTTGAGTTGTGGACGAAACAATCTGATGATGCAGCAGAATCCGAGTCAAACTACAAGTCCAAAGGTGTTACATCACCTCCACTTGGGCCCATTGGCCTTGTACGACCTAGATTTAGTTTTAGGCTGCCTTGGGACGTCCTCCCACCTCCTTGGCCGCCACCCCTTGCTCCTATATAAGTAGATCCATCTAGTAGCTTTTCCTTGGGATTTGTTTAGTTAAAAGTTAGCCATTGCAACTTCGTGTACTTCGTTTGTGTCCAACGACCAGACCAAGACCGCTTTCGGATCCCCACCTTTATCAATACTTCATACATATTCGTGATATTCAGATTGCTTTTATCATATTCTTGCTTGTTCTTCGATTGCTTGCAGGAATAGACCTTCGTGGTCAGGTTGATCGTGCTCCGGCGTGGTCAATAACCTCTCGGAGTTGGTTTAGCGATTGCTAAGGCGCAACGTCGTGCACGTTTGTAGTCGGATCGTCAAAATCGTCTCCACCAAATCGATAGTTATCATCTCATCGAAAGATCGGGACACCCCGCCTCTATCA
>NW_025228118.1:113357-114655 GCF_018294505.1 Triticum aestivum
GTCCTCGAATGAAAATAATGCCTCTTTGCACACAAAAGCATAGCAAACAGATTTGCTGAAATCTAGCTCATCAATATCAGATTTGGTGGCAAATAAACATGCACTTTTCAATTTAATTTCAGAAGCAACACTAGATGGCTTATTATTAGGCTTCATTTGTTGCTCAAATTCTTTTGCCACAATCTGATTTTCACTCTTATTCTTCTCCTGTTGTGCTTTATTAGCTCTATTAATATCATCTTTCAAAATGGAATCAGGAGTCATAGGAAGCAAAGTAATATTTTTATCCTTATGAACAAGAGTATAGTGATTGTTTCTACCATGGTGTACAGAATTTTTATCAAATTGCCATGGTCTACCAAGTAATAAGGAACATGCTTGCATAGGTACCACATCACAATCAACATAATCAACATATGTAGAGATACTAAAATGCACACGAACAGTACGTGTTACCTTAACCTTGCCCCTGTTGTTGAACCATTGGATGTAGTAAGGATGTGGATGTGGTCTTGTGGTGAGAGAAAGCTTCTCCACCATCTCCATGCTAGCCAAGTTGTTGCAGCTCCCTCCGTCTATGATAACGCGCACAGAACGTTCCTTCACAACTCCCTTGGTATGGAACAAATTGTGCCTCTGATTTTGCTCAGCTTGTGTGACCTGCACACTCAAAACATGTTGAGCAACTAAACATTCATACCTGTCAGCGTCTTCAGGAGCCATGTATTGCGTCTCATGATCAGAATCATCTCCACCATGTTCTTCACGTGTAATAAGAGCCAAAGTCTCCTCATCATAGTCACTAGCAGACTCATATCCACCATCCGCGGTAGCAATCATCACACGCGGAGATTTGCATTCTCTCGCATAATGACCTCCTCCCTTACAACGACGACAAATAATATCACTTGTGTGCCCTGTTGATGCCATGGAAGAAGAAGAACGCTGTGCAGGCCCCGCAGGTGCGCTCTTGGCAGATAATGGTGGTTGTTCCTGTTTTCTTGTATCACGGCTGGAGGTGGCACCGGATGGAGGTGCTGGTGCAGTTGAAGTAGAAGATGCACGTGGTGTCCATGATGAAGGTCGGCCTGCAGAAAAGTTAGTTCGCCCCAATGCTTGTCGATCCTGCACTTCACGTTCAGCTTTACAAGCAAGATGGAATAAACGAGTGATATTAGTATACTCCTTATAGTCTAGAATGGTCTGAATCTCTCTATTTAATCCACCCAGAAAACGTGCAAGCATAGCTTCATTCTCCTCAACAATACCACATCTAATCATGCCAGTTTGTAATTCCT